>NC_048903.1:10432468-10693495 GCF_011077185.1 Oxyura jamaicensis | reverse complement strand
AAGGGCGCGAGGGCTCCGCCCCAGCGGCTGCCAGCGGCGGGGCCGGGCCGGGCCGCGCCGCGCGGCCGGGCCGCCCGCGCCAGGCACCGGGTGCGTCGGGGGGGGGTGGAGGCCGTGAGGGGCGGCGGGCGTGAGGTGAGGTAACGGCCGGCATGCTCGCCTTGCCGCGCACCGCGAGTCGGGGGCTTGTCCCTGCCCCGCGGAGCAGGGACTCCGGGGCAGGAAGAGAAGGAGAAGGGGTAGGGAAAGAGGAAAGGGAAGGAGAAGAGAAGGCCCTGCGGAACACACCATGGCAGTCAGTGAAGATGTATCAGAGGCGGACCAGAATTAAGGATTTCACTTTCCAGTTAGGTTCAAACCGAGGGATTGATAGCGTGTAATTTTCCAAGGGGAGAATTAAGTTCTACTTGCACTGGGTAAAACCAATGGTTTTTACTTGTGTTTCTTCCTTTCCCCAGCCCTGCGGAGCTGGGCTCCCATTGCCAGTGATGCGCCTCCCTGAGTAATGCTGTCCAACGTGTAAAGTGGGGAAACACTCTTATCATTTGAGCAAAGATTATTGCAGGGTATATGTGGGAGGGACTGTAATCTGGTGGTTAGAGCATGGGAATACAGTCCTGATCGTTTGAGTTATGTTCTGAACTGTGACTCACTCTGTATGTGTGTGGTTTCAGCAAATCACTTACGGCCTCAGACAAAGCAGTTTTTTCCATTAATTTAAATGAACTATAGATTAGGCAGGTCTTCAGCGGCAGAAGAATCAACCATGTTGTGATTCAAAATTAAGATCACCTATCTACCGCATAGGTGTTTCAATAGTTATATAAACACAGCATGCCACGGAATATTAGGAAGGGTAAATTATTGATAGCAGAAAAGCATTTAGAGATGCTTGCCTTAAACACAGTGCCAGGGTGAGCAGTGTGCCCCAGTCCTAACCCAAACCATGGGCTGAGCCCCAGCGAAAGGCTCTCACAGCACAGTTCTCTGTACCCTGGCTCTGTGCTGGCAGCCCCTTCCCACTGTGACTGTTCTTTCTTTTGCTCTCTGCCCTAACGAAGCAAGAGGGTGAGCTTTTGACGTGGCCCCAAGTCATTACCCAGGTGAGGAAGGTCTCAAAGCAGCATGTGCAGGGATGTTTGCCCTTATGCAGCAGGATCACAGTGAGCAGTGCTCCATCTCTCTGGAAGGAGAGAGGGTTTTACAGCCATCCTGCCTCCCAGATGGGAGTGTGAGAGCAGGCTCCTGTTACCGCAGATTACACTCTTAGATTTCCTCCTCTGGGGGGAAATGGCAGGGGTCTGCAAGCCTGGACAGCAAGGGCTGAGCTTCACCCTGAAGAGCATTACAAGCAGCATTCTGCCAGCGTGGCAGGCCGTGATTGCACCGGCAGCTTCTGCAGCGTGCCAGCCACAGGGGCCGATGGTCACCCTGCTAGCATGCATTGGCTCCAGCAGCAGCGTCCTGCCAGCCTGGGCGAGGGGACGCAGGTGTGGGCTGGTGTTAACTCAGGTCCAGTGCCTGCCTCTGTCGTAAAGGTGACCTGACAAGTAATGCAAGAACATTTGTCAGAGCTGTTTCCTTGAGTGGAGGAATGCCGTGTGTGACCCTGTGCCTTGCCCTCGTAGTGGCATATGAACCGAACTGTTTCAGTAGCACTTGGTGTGTTTTAGGGGCAATAGGCAATGGAAAGGGTTTTTACACACTGTCTACTCTGAAGATCACAGAATAGTTGGAAGGGATGGCTGGAGATGTCTGGGGATCGTCTTGACCAGTGGGTTAAGTGCAAACAGGCACCAGGCCGTGCTGCTGCGGACGCAGCACACGTATCTACTGCACCAGGACCAGTTATCCTGACTTGGCCAAGGGCTTGAGCAGCTCCGGCACTGGATGGGTGTGCACTCGGAGGCATTTGTCTACACAGCCGTGGGGCAGCCTTTTGAAAGTTTCCCACCAAGCCTGATCCTATGTGCGGTGCTGCTACAATGCTGCCAGCCCCTGCCCGTCCCGACACACAGTTCCACGGTGGCAGTGCAGTCCTTCCTCCTCTACCCTGTGCCCTTGTCAGCCCCAGGCCTGGGGCTGGGGACACACAGGGGGCGAGATGCGGGGGTGGGCAGCAATCACATGCTAGGAGGGTGTGGGGAGGAAAGGAGTAGTTGTCTGCTAGCACTGTGTACAGAGTTGAGAGGTTGCTCATGATCATAACAAAGTCCTTCAGTCTGGAGCGGCTCAGGGTGGGGGAGGAACGTCAAGGTTTCTCAGTGATTTATTTTTTTTCTACTGCAGTGGGGAAATTACCCCAGAGGAGATTGTCTTCTCCACCTGCTTCAAGTTGTTAGATGTTAGGATACAGTTTCTGGAGTACTCCACAGCAATTCCCACCCTGAAAAGGGGGCAGTGGAAGATACTTGCTGTTAGGAGAAAGCAGGTGCTTCTCCATGCTATGTGCTGGCTGGGTTTGACCCAATTTGGTGGTGAAAACAATGACAAATGTCTAACTGTAAAGGGTGGAGGAAGAGGCCCACTGCCCTCTCTTGGCATAATAGGTTAAGTCAAAAATAACATTTTATACATCGGTATCTGTGGTTCTGGCCTTCTCTTTCTTCCCCTGTAATGAAATCCTCATTTATACAAGTGAAATTGCATACAAACAGCTTGTGTGGAAACATCTGTGTGTAAGTCACCTTATCTGAGGTACAGCATTTTAAAGGCACGACAATACTTATTGGTAATAGATATACCACAAGAAACTTCAGAAGAATCAGATAATCCCTTCCACTCCGTATTATATTATTAATAATTTTTTAAGGTAACACTAAGAGTCTCAAATGTAGACTATGGATCTGAAGACAAAAAGTCAGACCTTATCACAAAGAGTTTTGGTGGAAAATCAGCACTCATATATCCAGAGTAACCCAGTTCCGTGTAGGTAGCCTGAAATAAGAATCAGCTGTTTGGAATACATATATATACATTTATGTCAGTTCCATTATCAAGCTTCTCCTTGAGCTGGTAAAGGCAGCATGGTCACACTGCTGCCTGCCAGGTACTGTGCTGGGGACTTCCATAAACGCTCCCTCTGTGCAGAAGCAAGAGGCTGATGTTCCAAGGAGTATGTGGCTGTAACTCCTTAACTGGAAGGGAATCCTCACAAAGGGACTCTGATTCATTTACTCCAAATATTTAAATGCAGTTTTCTTAGTTTAACATCCTATTCTACTGCAGTATTGCATCTTGCCTCCAGAATTAATAGTTAACCACTGAGAAAGACAGGTCTGGCAGAATGGAAATCAGGCATTATATTATCCCATGAGTCATGTACGTACAGAGAACCAAACAAGTGTCAGCCAATGGCTTTGAGCCCAAAATATGTCAAAGATGAGATGCGTATCTTCATTTATATTAAGGAGATAGAAAGCTTGTTGCTGTTCCCATTAAACAGGTTGGAGTCCTGCCACTGACTGCAGTGGGAACAGGATTGGGCCCATGCAGCAGGCGCTGGCTCCGGTTACCTGCACTACTGTATTTTTTGTGCAGCAGGGGCAACTTACATTTTAACAACTGTTCCTAGTCAACAGGAGATTCAAGACCTGCCCTAGTTTTAGACATGATTCCCTCCTTTACTGGCCAAATCGGTTTCTCCTTTGAAACATGAGGATGCTTGGTAGGAGGCAGCAATGGAAGCTTTTCTGGGTGGAGCTTCACCCGGAGTCAGGAGCAAGTGACTGAGGAGAGGGATTAGCACATCTCCTTTTCTGAGCAAGGTTTTGGTGATTTCTAATTATTTACATTAAAAAAGAGACACAGTTAGGAATTAACCCTGTTCCGGCATTCAAACCACTTTCCTTGGCAAAATCCCATTGGAGTTAGGGAAGGTCTTGACTGAACAAATGCCTCAAAATATTTCAGAACATTTTTGCATAGGGCTGGACTTCTGTACCTCAGTTTTCTCACTCTGGATATTCCCTCCACAGTGCCTAATGCATCTCTGGCTGCATATCTGCCTCAAGAACCAAATAAATCTCAGGCTACTAAGACGTATTGGATCCACCACGTGATTTATACTAGTGTCCCTCAGGGACAGGAGATAACACAACCAAATACCAGTAAATATGCCCCAACTGGTAACTGGGAGATCAGGGCTGACTGCCAAACCTGCTGTTGGTCACTGAGTATCACATATTCTAGTTTTCATCATGTATGACCGTACAGTCATCTCTGTCAGATATATGTCTTATTTTCATTATGTTGTCATTTATACTTTAGGTTTCTCTCTGGTGGAACAGAATTCAGTTTTGTGCGGGGATTGGTGGACTAGGAATGGATATTCATGAACTTAAAAAAATTATTTTCACATTTTTATTGATGTGCCAGTTCAGTTAAAACATTGTCAACAGAGTCAGGCTGAAATGAGTATTTGTTGTTGACTCATAATTGTGAAAATTAGCATTTAGACTTCTCGTAAAATAGTATAAAATCTGTGTGCAAGTGCTGCTTGCTTCATTCCAGTCAGCAGCCCTCCTGTGTTGACTGGAACTCAGGCTAAGTACCAAAAGAATGGGACTAGCAGTGTTTTCATACCAACATTTTCTTGACCTATCTTATTATTGGTTACAGAATTGGCTTATTCCCATTGTAGCTGAAGGCAGGGGTAAAGGAGGGGTTGCTGTTCCATGCAATAAAGCTAAGGTTTGATTCTCTAGTCTGCAGTTTTAAGAATAGCACTGTGTTATTTGGCTCGCTGAGTGAAGAATGTATATAAAAAGTATTGGCAACATTTATTTTAAAAAGTCAATATATGATTACCACATGAAAGCATCAAGTTTTGATTGTAAGTGAACATGTAGGTAATGTAAATAAATAAAGCTCTAGGCATACTGTTTAATGTTTACATTGTGAGCAATAACATTTGCAAATATCCCATCAAGAATTCTGAGTTGATAAAACCAATTTAAAAGCAGTCTTTGCTAAGGCAAATTCCAAGTGGGTATTTCATGAGACCTGTAACAACACATAGGACATTACATAATAGGTAAAGAATGATGTTCACATTTTGAGTTATCTCACGTAACTTATTTTGTAACGTGATGACCAAGTGGTGTTGGAAATCTGATTCTTTAGCTATCAGTAATACAACTGTAAATTTTTAAAGCTAATTTGTATATGAATGATTTCCTTAGAATTATAAACAGTGGCAGATGTTTCTTGACACTGCTGGTGTTCGTACTTTTGTTCAGAAGCTGGGTTCCTTTCTCAGCGTTACGTCAGTGACCTGAATTATCCCTGTAAGAGCTCACGAGCAGCACTGAGAGAGTGCTCTTATATTTGTTGCAGCGGGTGAAGTTTGCTCTTTCTGTAGCCCTATAGGAGAAGACCTAAAACAATGAAAGTGTTTTAGGGCTCATATGAACAGTATGTATTTTGGTAGGAAAACGTGATGCATAGGGGAAGGTAGAGAAGAGAGAAGACAGACAGCTGCTGTTGGGGTGCAGAGCTGAGGACATTTGGAGTTTGCTTCTGCTGGTGACAAAAGTCACATCCTCTTTACCAGGGTTGGGAGCAAATCTTTGAAGGAAGGCAAGTCTGAGGGGAAGCCAGCTGTCCAACTACTGTAAGAGGACCTAGTGCTTGAAAAGGTACCCAGCTGAAGCCTGTGGTGTGTGTGTGCTTGGTGATGGCAGGCAGGGAGTAGGCATGCTGAGGCCATTATTTTTTTAGCTTTCATGCTATACAACATAATCTGTTTATTTAGAAAAGCATATTTTTGCCCCAATCAGCGTCATTTCCCATGAAAAGCATAGTGCTCTTGCTGGAGGACTGCTGTGTTTTGTGAAATATGAGAACGACAAGAAAAGTTTCAGAAAAGTCTGAAATATAGGGGAATCCTTCGCTGCATTTCTTCCATCACAAGTGTCCCACCCAGAATTGCAGTGTGATGGGAAAGTGGGGCAAGGGAACAACAATTCATGTCTTGGGTATGTGCACGTCCTGTGTACGCTTCTGTGATGTACAACATGAAATAGATCTTCTCACTTGGGGAGGAAACACACAGGTGCAAGTTAGACTGGCTAGCAGCTATTAGCATGTAACAGAGACGTAGGACATCAGTTTTTATAGACAATTCCTTAGTTAGGGTTTAAAATGCAAAATTGCCTTCTGATATTGCCATTTTAGAGCAACAAACTTGCCCTGTAAGCACCCACGAATCCCAGTGACAACATTTGCATGGCTGTGTGTGTACAGCACAGCTAATGAGTCTATATTGTTACTGCAGTTTGTATGAAAATTATTTTTACACAATGAAAATCTGGTGCGTTGCTGTACATGTGAAGGAAGCTGTTATTTACCTGTATGTACACTCTTCTGATTTGGACAGGCAAATCTAATTTTTCTTGAAAATCTTGCATTCTACTTAAAATGCAGGTCAAAGGATCACAGGATTTTTCAAGCCAAATTGTATTTTGAGGGAATCAAAATGTATAGGCTATATAGGGTTCCTTTAAAATGAGCTTTATAGATTTCATATGTGACTGCATTAGTATAGTCAATAATTGTTGGCAGTTATGACTTCTAGACCTTTGCAATTTCAGTATTTTTATGTGCTAATAAATGGCTCTTAGGCAGCTCCCTCTTACCAGCCAAAACAATAATACCGACTGAATCGGGAGACTTTAAAAAAAAGGAAAAAAAAAAGAACAAAATGTGGAGATGTTTTTGTTCGGAGGTTTGATCTTGTGCTCTTTTAGCTTAGAGCACTTGAGATAGATTTTCAAACTTTTTCATTATATTAATGATTTTTAATAAAAAAAGCATTAATTCCTATGAGGACAGGGAAACATCATTTGCTTTGAGAGCTGCGATCAGGTCATAAGCTGTGCGTACAGCTGTGTATCGTCTTGCTTACCAGAGCTGAGCTGATGCATATGATTTGGCCAGCGCACGTCTGGCTGCACTGCTGCAGATACCTGAAGGCTTCGAGCCTCTGGGACGCCCAGCGTTTGTTTGGCTCACACGGGTGGGTGCTACAAAGCACCTGTGTGAGGAAACCTGCTCCCTGCATGGTTCTTGTTCAGAGGGGGGGTTGGGGATCCTGGCAGCCAGGGGACAGGCGCGTGTGCCAGGCTCCATCCAGAGGCACGGAGGGTAACGGAGGGTAACAAGCCCAGACTACCTTAACTGCGAAAGAGTGACTCAGCTGTTTCTGCAAAGTTTTGAGTTTCAGCAGAATATTTTTTCCGCTATGATGACAGCTTTTCCACCCACGTATTGCAAATGTGGCTTCGTGCCATAGAGGTATTTTAGGATTATAAAGTCTAGTGTAAATTTTTAGCATTACGTATGAAAAAGGTGCCTTCTGGATCTTGAAATGTGCAGGTTTGTGTGTGGAGTGGGGGAGTAGGGGAATTCTTTGTAAATCCCAAGGCTTGGGGGAGATACATTCCCATCTATCATTTACCTATTTTTATTTATTCCACTGGAACCTAGTCAATGATGTTCTCAGCCCACCTGTATCTACAGAAATAGAACTACGCTGAAATCCCCCCCAAGTTTTGGCAGTGCTTTCATTGTGGGGCAGCGTTAGTCACCCACACACCTGGTATGTACTGTTGCTTTCTTGATCCTGTTATTGTAAGGCATTCCCAAACAATCCTGCAGGGAAAATAAAGTGTAGAGAGATACACAGGGAATTAAAATAAATAAAATGCAGAAGGTTTCTTAATCTGTCAAATGTATTGCAGTGTTCAGTGAGTTACTGTACTCAGCTGAAGATGAAACTGGACGGAGTGTGCTTGTAATATTTTTCCAGCACATTGAGCCCCTACATGCAAATAGATCCAGTCTGCTCTGAGCCAGTCGTTTGTTAGTCCTTTGTGTAAGACCATGACCATCGCTGTCAGTCTGTGGGTGCTGTGTGGATCAGGCATGGGAGGACTGATTTTGGAGGACGAAAGTTAGGAGCTGGGGTTTTACTTGCTCATGTATGTGTTTGGGCAATCCAACTGTGGAATCCAAAGGTTTGTCACAATTGTTTTATGCCACAAATGCTGATACAGCAGCAAAAGCCACTATCAAGGGCTTCACCACATGATGGGACTGGAGAAGAGAAAAAGCAGAGGTCTTGGAGAAGAGATGTTAGTGACCAGTAACCACCACTCTATGGCAGATCGCTCTTGTGAAGCCAGCAGGGCTATGGCTTTTTTTGACTCCGTGTCAGCTGAAGGAGCAGTAATTCACTCACGATGTCTGCAGCAGTCCTCAGCTTTCTTTGGGGTTTGGATTTTGGGGTTTGGGTTTTTGTTTTGTTTTGGTCTTTTATGAGGTAACTTCCAAAGAAAAGATGTAATACAAAATGACAGCATATATTAAGCATAAAGCATTACTGTCCTCTGGGAGCTGTTGGAGAAGCAAACACAGAGCCACTGCAATGCAACCCCACCAGCTGTCCTAAGTGCTGCCGGCAGGTCAGCAAATCTCTGCGGTCATTGCTGGGCAGATCTAAGGGAACCAAAGGGACAAGTGACTCTTGTCCTTGGCTAGCAGGGAGCCGCCAGCCAGGGAAACAAGCTCACCCTTTGTTTCACCCTCAGGCTGCAAATGGACCAGGAAATCAGTCCTTCCAGCACCTTGCGCTGGATGCTGATCGTGTTTTCCCTGTGTCACAACAAGGCGGCTTGGTTCCTCCACCGTTTCATGCATTAGTGTTTAGAGAAAGGGGAAGAGTCCTGCTCGATCGCTAGAGCCCTGGCTTGGCAGAGCTTATCGCTCTGGGCTGACTGGAGATTTGTGAGCCTGAAATTCAAAGTGAAACTTGGTGGATGTGAGTGCCATGGGAACCAGAGCAAGCCAGAGGTTTGCATGGATCCCCTTAGGGTTAGAGCTGCCGAGTTTCATACGGTGCTAGAAAAAAAAAATACAGTGTCTCTGGAAAAAAAATCTGTCTGTGTCTTGAGGCAACTGTGGGCACCTCCAGCCAGCACCTGATTCACTAGCGAACAGTTACCTACGAGGCATTTCAGCTGGCAGACACTTGTCCTAGGCGCCGCAGGCCGTGAGGGCTGTTCTCGGTTTAATCTATTTTTAATGTGGCGCCTTATTCCAAACTGCTGAGTTCTCACATTCCCAAGCTGTCATGGTAATAGGATTGTGCAGTCTTATTGGCTAAAGTTTTCCACCCCAAGTGCCAAAAGTTAGGCTCCTAAATCCGTATTCAAATTCCTAAATGAGGCTGATGAATCCCGCAGGAGTCGGTAGGAACTGGACATGGTGTGCACCTTGGAAAATAACCCAGGCCATTAGATGCATGAGCAAAGCCTTGCTGTAGGCACCCCGGCTTTCAGATGTGGGACACCGTATGAATTGGCTGAGCCCAAACTATGAGGATGTATCCCCAAAGGTCAGAAAGGTTCAAGTACAGGTTCTGTGTTCAGCCCTGCTGTGCCTGTTGTGAGATGAAACTTTACAACCGGTGGCCGTGTGAGCTGTTTTGTGCCAGACAGGGTGCTTTGAAGGGGCAGGCTTAAAAATAACCCATCTCCTTCCTAGTGCGCTGGTCTTTTTATCCAGAGTGGCTGTGAGTGTCAATGTGAAGGAGGGAGGTGAGGTTAAACAAGTGGGAATTTTGTCAGACATTTGGAGATGGAATGCATTCAAAATTGTGGCAAGTAGCAGAGAACAGCAGTGTGCCTATCCCTTTCACTGGCTTCCTGTCTGCGCTACTTCCATACCCGTGATCTAATGCTGCGTATTTTTACTCTGCTACCTTCTTCTGCTATTCTATTTGTAGCACCCTGCTAGACTTGTTTCCAAGCCAATCCAAAATTCTTCTGAAACTCCCCATGCTAACAGCAACGTGAAAGCAGAACTCTGCAGTGGCTGCAGCAGCTATGCTAGGGGTTTAGCTTTAGTGGAGTGGTGGTGGTCTCTTCAGCCCTCCAAGTTAGCCTGAAAATGGAAATGCCATCTGCCAAGAGAAACAGCTTACAAAAATTGTATTACGTTGCTTATTTTTCATGACAAGCCTGAAAATATGTTACATGGAATTACCAGCCAACACTTGAAACGTGTTCTTTTATTGCTTTGTTTTGTGTGGAAGGCTTGTTTTCTTGTTGTTGGTATTGAAAGATAACACATAAGGCTGTGAAAGTACAATGCACTTTCATCCAGATGAGGCAGAATTTATTTATTACACTTTAAAGAGGGTTTTACTGCAGTATGAAAATGTCAAGTCATTTTTTCTCCCATTTTCATCAAAGGGGGAAGAAGCAGTTTTCAAAGTGTCCTGTCCCACTGTCTCAAAGGTAAAAGCTTTGAGAAGTCAAAACCAGTTCCCACAGAACATTGCCATTCACTAGCCAAAGGACCACAAAGCCTCAGCAAACCACATCCTTTCACCCAAAGAGCACAGATGGAGTGGCAGATCGTTCTGTTCGTGGACCTCAGGCAGCCCACCACCGAGCCATCAGGGAGGTGCTAAGTGGCTGCTGGCCCGCGGGTGCCAGGCTCAGTGCAGGGCACAGGGCTATGAACAGCGAGTGTGGCGCTGTCTCACCATAAAGCCAGACCCTAAAACCAAAAGCAGAGCTGATGTGCTCAGGCTTCCCAAGCACAAAGTATGTTTGATATCCAGAGGTCAGCCTGCAAATATGGGTGTTTCTGATTTTTTTCCCACTCTTGCCTCCCTTGCCATCCCGTCACAGCACAGCACAGAAGCCTCACTCAGGGCTTCGTGCTTGAGTCCTCTGAGGACTCCATGGCCAGAGTCTTCTTCCCGGGGCAGTGCCAGCAATACCACTGAAGTGAGAGAGGGGTGCTCCTTCCTTCTGGCTGATGTCTGTCTTCTAAGTCATTGTCTTTTATTTTAGAGCATTCACTGAGGAAGTGGGAGACCTGGGTTCAATGCGTTCCTCAATCTGCGAGTGCTTGTCTCTCACTTCCCATGAGACTGTCCAACTGCCAGCCGATCAGCTATTCCGGGTGAAGCTCTTCAGAGTGAAACCTGTGTGAAACCTCTGCTAAACGGATGTTTGCTCTCTCCATCCTGCTGGTGGTGGGCAGGACCTGGGTCAGAGTGAAACAATTGGAGCTCCGTGCTGTGAGGAGCCTTAGGATGCATTTGGCTTGCTGGGAGCTGGTTTGCAAGACGCCCATCTCGGGGTGTTCAGGGAAGGGGGGGCTGCATCTCTGTATGCCCGTGGAGGCCAGTGTAAAATGCAGCTCCTTGGAGACGCTGTTCTGGGCAGGTGTGCCAGCAGAAAATGTGAATGTGAACCAAGGAGAGACCACAGAGTGCAGGTGGCTGAGAGACAGGGACCTCTGCAAAGCTGGACTTCAGTGCCTGAGCTCAGTTAAGTTTGAAAGCCAAGTTCAGTTTTATGCACTCAGGGCCTTTATTGGTGGCAGCTCCTTAAAGCTTAGCTCTGCATTTGGATCCCTCCTGGGCACAGACCCTGGCGGATCAGCCAGGATCTCTGCCACTGCTTCGATAAACATTTCCAAGCTTTATTAAATGTGCTCGATGATGTTCTTTTGTGGAGACAGTAATTTGACAGTCATCACGTGAGAAACTTAGGATTTGCCATCTGGCCTGGCAAGACTTTTTTCTTCTCACCATTAATTAATCTGACGTTACTGCAAACTTTTATTACAGTGGTTATGATTTGGCCTGCGATAACGCTGGGGCTAGTACTGAGGCATGCAAAGCGCCTTCCACTTGTGTGACGTTAGCGGGAGGTGCAGCTGAGCACTTCGCTGGACTCCAGTGTCAGCTCCAATACCAAAGTTTCAGGGCCAATTCCTGCGAGCCCCATTCAGGCACCTTCGCCTGGAGCGGGTTCTTCTGGTTCTGAGGGGACAGTTTCACAAGTGGGAAGACGTAGCTGGGGGGAGGAAGGGGGCAGCTGCTTGGCTGCAGTGGTGGTGTATAACATGCCCTGACAGGAGAGCTTGCGGACCACAGCTTTGCCCTGCTTGATGAGGCCGTGGCCATTAATGGGCAAGTGGATTGGCAGCAGCAGATTTTTAGAGCACAGTGCAAAAAGAGAGGAGGGCAGCACAGTAGGACTAATGCTGAAGTCATCTGCACAAAGCAGGTACATCACGCTGGTGGCTGGCGTAAGGAAGAAAGAAATTAAGATTTTCTGGTGAAGGGACAGGAGGTGGCTGTACTCTGGGGCGGATGTGTGTGGTATCCAGCATCCTAACCCATTTCTAATTCCTGTTCAGATCCAGCTCCAGCTCCTGGGATGGCAGAGCCTCTCCTGTCTTCCTTCACTGGTCTTCAAACTGTGACTTTGTGAGTGTGCCGAGACCGGTAGGTTTGAAGAAAATGGCAGGTTTGTGAGACAGCATCCCCAACACTAACTCTTGCCATTTTTCCTGTCAGAACCTTGAATGTTCAACAGCTCATAGTTAACTCAACAGCTTCAAGGGATTCAATAATATTTGTTTTTGCCCAAATCCCTCGAAGTCTGAGGGAATGGAGACAGAATCAATTTGAGATGAGGAGCCAAGAAAAGTAAATCATCCTTGGGTCTGGGTGAGCTCTCATTTGAAGAGGCCACAGATGGCAGGGATGTTTATGAATCAGCACTTTCACAGACCTCTGCCCATTCAGAGAGCAGTGTGTGTAAACAAACATGAAAACGGCATGGAGCCACAGAGCTTTCCAGATCCTTCCTGTTCCCTCTGCACCACCGAGGAGGCCGTCCTGGGAGCAACCACAGAGGAGAGGGCTGCCACACAGGGCGCTGAGCTGGTCCTGGGCTGGTCACCCTACACCCTGTGCTTCAGCTGTGCAAGAGCCAGAGGCCGGGGTGATGGTCAGGTGCTGTCCCCTGTTCACCCGACAGCACACCCAGGTGTGCTCTTCAGGCAGGGAGGCAGCTGCTGACTGGCAGGCACTTGGGGTTTATCTGAAATGGAGGTTCAGGAAAGAAGGGTGAGGTGAGGACATAAGCTGTTGCACCACTGCATGGCTGCAGGTGCAGAACAGCTCCTGTGCATTTGGGCTCTCTGAGGTGGGCCTGCCCCTGGTGTGACACCCTGGTGTGACACACTCTTTGACACCCGCGTTGGGTCCACGTGCCCATGAGCCTGGGGCCTCAGAAACCCCCCACAGCTCCTGCTGATGTGAAGCAGGGAGATTCTTCCTGCACCTGTTTGGTGTTTGTTAAATGTTACACCAGGAGAAGGCAACACCAGAGGGCTGTGCCGAGAACCCTGCTTTGCTGGATTTGTGTTGTGTGTTCTAGGACCCGCTGGCTAAGAGGTTCCCAAGAGCTGCAGCGTCACTTCCATGCCTACCCAAATGTCGGCCTGGGGCGTGCTGCTCCTGAAGGGTGACATGTAAGTGATGAGGACTGGCCAAGCCAGTAACTGTGCCTAAATTGTTTGTGAGACTTTTATAGACAATCTCTCTGGGTTGAAACACGGTCTGAATCTTCAAAGCACTGTGTGGGACGGCAGCTGTGGGACTCCTGTTAAAGTTACTAGGCATCACACAGCCAAAAACTCCTGTGACACCAGTGTGTTTCTACTGGGAAATAGCTGCTGCTGAGGCTGCCAAGACAAAGGAAAGTGGAGGAAAATGGACTCTACCGTTTTGCTCCCCAGGAGCAACACCACACTAAATTTCAACCCTAGGGCTTGCGTGTTTCTTGTAATAATAGTGGATATCAGTAATAGTGGATAATAGCAATAACAGAGGATATCACCAGAGATGTGCCGAACATTTGAGACACTGGGATTTGTTGTCAGCAAATGAGATGCTTTAAATCCATTGCAAAGTTGGAGAACATCTAACTCTGTAAAGAAGTTGGTAGAGTTAAATGAAGGGAATTGAATGAATATGACGGTGAAGTCAGAGCATCAGGTTGCCATCCATTTTCCCAGAGAAGGTTCTCAGAGAAAGTTATCACAAAGCATTACCCTGAAAAGTAACTACCTTCTACAGTGATAAATAGTCAAGAAAGCAGCTAAACATAAAAAACACAGTCACCAAATGGCTACAAGCTGATAAGCTTGAAAGCCTGGCTTTTTCTTTAGGAAGGCAGAAGAAAAGTATAATATTTTTTGTTACTATTCTGAGGGTTTCCTGTGATGGTGTCCAAACTCTAGCGGGGTTGTCTTAACCAGGTTTGGCTGTCAGTGGTAGAAGGCAGCAGCTGGGCGCTAGCTGAGCACACAGTGAGGCCTGGCTGGAGTCTGCGTCCAGCCACAGAGTGGTGGCAGTGGGAGCATGTGGAGCGGGTGGCCGGGACCCACGACCCAACAGCTGGGGATGAAGCCCTGGAGGAGGATGTTTCTGACAGGTGCAGGCTACAGAAAAATCAGCCTCCTGATGAAGCTCTGAAAGTGTAAAGTATCATATGGCACCTGGCTTTAGAGAGTGGGTAGAAGAGCATGGGATGGAAATGAGCAGTACAGAGCAATGAACTCCTTGAGGGAAAACCTGCTTTAGTGAGTGAGCACAGCCACAGGGCGAAAAGTTGCCCACCAGGCAAATACCAGTGATCATATCATAGGCAGGGAAATGGAGTCAGGCTGGTCACAGTGCTTTTTGTAACTCTTAGAAGACACTGATGGATGTAGACCCAGGGAAGAGAAGCTTCCTTTTTCTTACTGTTTTGACTTCTTTCAGGCTTCAACATGAACTACCATTATCCTAATTTTACAGATGGGGACAGACGGGTTACGTGACATGCTCGGGATCACATGAGCAGTCTGTGTCAGGGTGAGAAACTGCACCTGGATCTCAGTTGTGAGGCTGTTGCTCTGGCACTGCGTCATCCTCACTGCAAACGCAACACCAGGATTGACTTTGCCTGTGTCCTTCCTATGGCTACCAATGGTAAGGTTTTTGAATAAATCAAAGAAAGCAAAAAGAGTCACTCCTCCAATTTGTATGTCCAATCCTATCTAGGCAGTGGCATAATGTACCCTAGAGGAGTCTGTAATTAATACAAGTAATTACCCCTTGCTGCAAAGACTTTGAGACATCACTGGTTAAGAATCTAGATGAAACTTTCACCTTGTTTACTGAGTGCTTTATGTTGTGTGATTCAGAGTGGCTTGGGGTGTTATCTGCAGGAAAAATTGACTTATAACCAAGATGAACACTGCAAACACCTTGGTGCCATTGACATGACTTGGCCACCACTGGAGCTTTAATACAACTAAAGAGAAGTCAGGTAAAAAATTAGACTGGAGAAATAATAATCAGCTATTGCAAAGGGGTTCCTTGTGTTTGTCAGCATTCATCTCCTCCACTCCAAAAGGTTTAATATAACAGCTGACAAAGGAATGGGTATCAGTAGTCTAGTGACACAAGAGCACATGCAGGTTCTAGGCATGTTCTTGGTCTTCAGCTACACCAAAGATCATCTGGATTGTTATTTTCCGAAGTGCCCGTGATACCATTGTTCCCAATGCACAGCACACCTGGGGCACGTCCCACTCTAAGCAGGGCAGGTACTGAAAGCCCAGCCCTCAGTGGAAGAACCTATCCTTTTGACTCCAGTTCCCAAACCTACTACTGACTTCAGCTGCTCCAGATGTGTGCTGTGGGCTGCTGCTTTTAACCTGGTAGTGTTGCCAGAGGCACCGGGCACCTGGCATTTCATGACACCTGAGAAACACCCATTAATTGAAACTCATCAGGCAAACAGCCACTTCTGCTTGCTGTGGCTCTGTTTTTAGCTCTTCAGCTCTGAAGTAAGGCTGACAATTTTTGCTGGTTTCTCAGACCTCCTATTGAGTTTTGCTAATTAATATTTTTGAACTACTTAGATGTTCTCAAGTCTATGGTGATCCAGAGAATTACTATTACTGTTGTTATTATTAAGACTAATAATACTGTTAATAACCTTAGTAAGCCTGGCAAAATTCAATTTAACTAAAATTCTTGCCACAAATGAAAAAAAAAAAAACTAACTTCAGTGATGTGAGGGGGTACGTGACTCAGTTACCAGTACCTGCTGTTTACAAGGGACAGGAAGAGTATATTTGCTCAAATGAAAAAGGTCAAGGCAGAGGCCCATTTGCTGTTTGTTAATAAGTAATCTAAAGTACAACACAGCTTTACTGTAACAAATCAGCCTAGCTTAGCTGTCCTTCCATCACCATTATTTCCAACACAATTCTTGACTAAAATGCCAGTTCAAAAATAATCCACATTCTCATAGATCATTTTCAACAATTCCAAATCCATGCAGAGGATTTGTAGCTGGGGATCCACAGCAACAATGACATCAAAAAAACCTCTTCCGTATTTTTGCCAGTGCTTGTCTCAAGCATGTTGCTGCTGTTGGCAGCAAAGGTTGAAATGTCAGATAGACCGTTATTTAACTCCTCAGAAATTCTCCTGTAGACTCAGTCAGGCCCGTGCATCTCCCCTATGGAAGTGTGCCAGTCCAGAGCTGTGGTGTAGCTAGCTTGCGTACAGCCAGCCCCCTAAGTTACTGATGTAACTTACAAATCCACCTACGTCATCTCTGCACCTGGCCCACAGTCAACAGTTAAAATTCAAACATGGAAGTTAGAGAATATCTTTCTTCCAGGTATTGAGCATATGTGCACTTTATGCATTGCAACCCCTGCCCTGTCATTGTCTTTTGCCAAAAAATGGTCATTGTCCAAGCAACAGTTGTCTTTAGTCACCCAGCAGTATTTTGGAAAAGGGCTGGAGTAATGATGAGCCTTTGTGGTTCATCTATTGGCTGCAGGTAGGATTCATTAGAAAAGGTTTTCTAATTAATGAGGCAAAGCAATACTTGTGCCAGGTGCCAGCTAACCACAGATTCTCATTTGTAACCCTTAATGTTCATGTCCTTCAACTGTACTGGCCTGGAGCACTTCAGGTGTCACACATCTGTTCCTTAAAATAGGCACTGTGACATACACCCTGCTGGAGCAGACGCAGCCATAGCACAGAGCCTGGCACTCTCAGCAGGCACCCCAGTGCAGGTCTGTGAGGGTGTTTTGCAGTATGCACAGGCATTTCTTGGAGGAAGGTAGCTGCACACACATGCATGAGGTCGCCTTTGGAAACAGAAACCATGTGGATAGCAAACTGTGATTTCTAGCTTCCTGCAATGCAATTTCAAGAGGCAATGATCCTTTAACAAGTCAATAACCGAGTCCAGACTGCCTGTTAACTGAGGGGGAGGGAACGAGCTCGGTGAGGGAAGATTTTCCCTGCAGAACAGGTCACATTTGGCTGTGAGCACAGAGCATCTTTCTGGTGCCAGAGCCTTACTAAAGCCTCCCTGAGCTCTGTAGTCCCCAAGGCCACCAGGGCCTGCCTCCACCCAGGGCAGCAGCACATGAGTGATGAGAAGGAGGAATAGCTTTCTGCAGCCGCCCCTCTGACTGGCACCACACAGAAGACAGTGAGGCTGAGCAGCAGATGTGCAGGTGAGGAGAACACACAGCAGACAGGGAAGAACATGCATGGTAGCAATTGTAGGGTCTTTATGGTGGGATGGAGAGAGGATTCTTGCAACTGAGTGTTCACACGCATCAGGAGACAGCGTCAGTGGCTCCTAGCTGCCAGGAGCGGAGTGTTTTGGATGCCCCAGAGTCCTCTTGTTGTCTGGGGGAAGCTGGCATGGCTGGCGCTGCCCTGTGTGTCTGTACCTGCACGATTGGCTGCAGCTGGGTGGTTGGCAAGCAGTGCAGTTCACAGAGATTCTTGAATTGATCTGATGTGCACAGGATGTTTATCCCAGAACACCTGGGATTGTGGTGGAATTGATGCCCACTTCTATGAAATTTGGGCTGATTTCCTGTGGGATCTGGGTGAAATACCTTCTAGCTAAAGCAAGGCTAAGGGGAGGGTAGCATAAAGTCCTAGATCCCATGCCACCTCGCTGCTCTGAAGGAGCATGTGGCCGTGCCATACGTCACACGTCCTGGCAGGGAGAGCAGTAAGCATTGCTGGCTGGCAGCCTTGGCAGAATGGTGATGCCACATGAAAATGCACGTGTTCATTACTCATGAGATACACATTTGCTGCCCATCCCCGCCTTTTCGCAGTATTATGCACCCAGTGTGGTGGAGCTTTCTGTGCCTGTCCCTGGATGTTGTGCTATTTTCTCTTGCTGCACTTTGTTCTGGGTAATGTCTGTTGTAGTGAGTTGCAGGAGCCTTTAAAAACGCTGATACACTTTGCTCTTCCTCCAAAGTCCAGTGAGGTTTTACTTCTTCCCTTTGTAGCAATGGGAAAACTGGGATACCTGGATGTCAGGTGATTCTCCTGAAGCAGTGAGACTAGCTAGAAAATGTTAAGTATTCCCCAAACCTAATCCTGAGCGTTAGTCATCACCCTCATGTCACCCCTCAATGGTATCATGACAGCCAACTTGTGGATTATGCAGTTGTTCATGGGAACATGAGAGGCGTGTACTGAAAAGCAAACCCAGTGCCGCAAACAGCACCGTGGAGACGCACACCCTGTTCTAACCAGTAGCCATGATACTGGGAAAATGTGCAGGTGGTTTCAGAAATTTGTAAGTAGTCTATTATCACGGAGAAGGGAAAAAAAAAAAAAAAAAAAAAAAAAAACATAGGGAGGTTTCCCCTATGACCATCTGTTAATTTTCTCCTGAAGCCACTATTGATTTTCTCATGCTAATGCCCTGCACACACCGCTGTGAATCAGCGCACTGCACTGCTGTTGCTGGAGCATGCGAGCTTCCCCGACTGGAATTAGCATGCTGCCATGCTTCCTCGGTTTGGACCTCAGTGCTTCATGTGCCTGGCAGTCATCAGCCTTGGAGACAAGTCTTCTGCTTTCCCGTAGACCCTGGGCTTTGCTGCACCTCAGCTTGTGACAGAGGTGGGCTCCCTTTGTCTGCTCACCTGCCTTCTTCCATATAGCTTCTTTAGCCCATTCTATTGTAACATAGGCCTTGCTCAAAAACTGCTGTATTTGCCTACACTTAGAGATGCTCAGACACCTAGCTATCCTTCAGCCCAAGGTCACTACTATTTTGTGCTACCTTAGGGATCAAGTGCTCATTGTCTGCAGTCCCCTTTGCACTTATATTTTGACCACTGCATGGACATGTGCAACACAATAAAAATAACCGCCCACCTTGGTGACAACAAATGTCAGCCTTTTGTGTGTGCCTTGCAGTATCCATAGCCTCTGTAGCTAATGGTGCTCTTGGGGCTGGACCCACCAGGGTCTAGCTCTGTGCTTCTGCCTTGTGCCAAGCTGTGGATGACATGAGTTTGTTGGGGCAGCAGCTGTATGGCCTTACAGTGTGGTTGGCAGCTGCCCCTGCTTTGAGCTGGAAGTTCCTGATGTTGCCTAGGATGGTGAATACAGTGAAAATCCGAAGGTGAGCTGTGGGGCAGTGGTGGTGGGAACCTAGTGGGGCTAGCTTGGGCTGAAGTACACAGTTCAGAAGAGCTTTCCCAGCTTTCTCTTTCTTTTTACATTCTTCTGAGATACCAGAAGAAGGTGTTGGAAGGCAGATCATGGCTTGGGGGCAATACAAACAGGTTTGCTCTTTATCCTGGCACCTGAGAGCGTTTATTAGAAGTGACTCGGGCTGTGGCTTGATCCTGATGTGTTGTGTGTGTACTGGGAGTGCTCAGTGGTTTCCAAAGGAACTTACTGAGCATTGCAGCAAATGGGGAAACTCACCGAGGAACAGTTGCTGCAGTAAGTGAAACTTTGAAACAACTTTTGCTTTTCATTTGTGAGCAAAATATGACATTTTCCAAGCATTTTATTTATTTGGTTTAGAGCAGAATTATAAATTTCTACCATTGCAAATATAATTTGTGCAGTGAAAATGGAAAGCAACCAGCTCAAGTTGCAAACTGTCATGGATTTGGTCCCAATGGAAGTTGATGTGGTTGAATGTTTCCTCAAAGAAACATCATCATTTGTGCATTTTTATGGTAAATAATTCTGGAAGAAAAAAGTGTTTCTAATATCTATGAGCAATGCAAACAGGTGCCAAAAGTGTTTTGCTATTTACTGGCTGTCTAAATACAATTTTTCCCTTTTTTAGAAGAAACAAAAAGGTTTTTCCCTCCTTCCACAAATGAAGAGACAAATGCACCACTGCATGTCACACAGAGAGCTGAAACAGGGAAGGATTGAGTGTGGTGCTGGGGTAGGACATTGTTTCTGTAGCAACAGTAGCAATACAGAATTTTCCAATGGCTTTCCCCCCTTAGTGGACGCTAATTCATGAAACGCCTCATTTTATGCACCAAGACCTGAGTGCCCAGCCTGAGTAACTGTGTGGTGTAGCCATTTGCAGATGCAATTATAAATTTTTGAAATTATACCCAGGAGCAGTTTGATGTCTCAGTATTAAGCTCTGTGCTTCTTGATTTGTAGTGCCCACCTGCTGACTGCAGAGCCAGCACTCCGCACTGCGTGCCCAAGGCAAGCCTGGAACTTCCTCACGAGGTCTGAAACCTTCAGCATCGTGGCCAGAGAGACTAATAGGGGAATTTTAAGGCTTTGAGTCTGCAGTGACCCAGCCCGGTGGATCCTCTGGAAGGTGAGTACAGACAGCCTTTCTGTCACAGCACACCTGTTTAATCTGAAACACTGATGACCATCAGCCAGGAAGTGACAAACAGGATCACTGTTCTCCTCAGGGTCATTGTTCCCATCTTCCACCTCTTACAGAGCACCCAAACCACAAGGCAGTGAGCTAAACACTGCTCATCTAACCTCGTCTGAGGATCTGCTGCTCTACAGCATGGCACTGTTGAATCATTGGGCCAAAAAGCAAGTGCACGCGAGGGAGCATGGCTGTCTTTCCTACTGGTTTGAGCATTCACATGGGAGTCTGAGAATCTGGACTCTGCTCCCAGGACTGTTTATGCATTTTACATGAAACAGTCACCAGGTAACATATAATCCCCGATCAAAGCCCTCAGGGGATTTATGCAAAGCAACGCCCAGTTTCTGGATCCTCATCAGAGTTAGGTGTGAAATGGGCTGAGCTGCTTGGTCCTGTCAAGACTGGGGCAGTTCTGGGCATGCAAGAAGGTGGAACTCTAGATAGCTGAGGAACTTGGGAGTATTAAAAAAGTTGGAGATTGAAAGGGCCAGATAGTGGCAAGGACCTAGAAGCTGCAGCAGGACGTATATGCTGGCATTTCAATCCAACATGCAGATTTAGTGTAAAACCTCCGGTGCTTCAGTAATGAAGTCTTTTTACAGGGAAATAATTGTTCTCACAGATTCCTGAAGTGGAAACTTCTTTACATAATATATATTTTTATTATGTCCCATTTCAGCCACTGCGTTTGCTTGGATTTCTTTCCATTAGGGAGCATGTGCTGAGCTGCACAATGGTGGCTGCTGTATGAATAGCTAGTTATTCTTACCAAGCGTGACAACTGCTGTAGCAAAATCAAGAGCAACCTGCTCTAATGTAAACTGATTTCAGATTGCCCCCGGCAGTCCCAGCTACCTCATCTAACCTCTTTTTTTTGCCAGTGATTTTTTCTTTCTTTCCTTTTTTTTTTTTTTTTTTTTTTTTCTGCTGAAGACACACCCTATGCTTTCTTACAAGGTGTTTTATCATGCTGGCTTTTGTACCACTGTCCCCAACACGCAGAGTGTCTCTGGCATTATCCTTGGTACTTTACACAGCTATTTGGATTCTCCACCCAATGCAGAATCGAGCTGCCAGCCTGCCCAAGGGGTGAGCTCTGCCGTTGCTAACAGTTGTACCCAAGAATACCTGGCTACAAAGCACCAAAGATGTGTGCCTGGGTCTTGATGGGGCTGTTGTATCTTTGATACCCCACCTGCATTTTGGAGAGTGCTGTAGGGCTGGATAAATGCAGACAAAGTCTTATTCAGCGTGACAGCAGTGTCTAGTGGGCAACAGTTGTGCTGGTGAGAGAGGAGAACATGGAGGGTGGGTTTGGGGCAGGCAGTGTTGCTGGAGAAGCAGTCTGATTTGCCAATCAGAGCTGCCAGATCGGTGTGTATGATGGGTGTGATATAAATTACTACCTATAAATAAATACCACAACAGCATTTTAATGAGGTGTTTTCTAGTAGCACTTGTCCAGGCTGGTTGTGTTATGCTAAGGCTGGAGAAGTATCTCCAAGCAAGCATCTTGGCTAAACCTTCATAAACATGGTCTCACCCAAGATCTAACTATGATTTGTTTGGATAAGAGGTTTTGCTTGTTTGTTTCTGGACATGCTTTCAAATACATATGGGGTTTTGCTTTTATTTATTTATTTATTGCTTCTTAGCCCAGGTTTTGTGCTGGTGTCATAGACCCTAACTGGTGCAGAGATAAAGGCTAAATCTGGTGCCTTTTCTGAGCATTCATTGTTGTGCTGACAAAAATTTGCAGGATGGATGGGTCATCTGTGGTTTTTGGGTGGGAATTTGGGGCTGACTCATAGGAGTGGCCCGTGTCTCCCCTTACACACTGTCCCGTCTCAGGGAGCAGTGTCCTTAGCTTCTCATGGTGTGCCAGCAGACCTGGCGCTGCTGCCTGTGCTGATGGTAGCCTTGCTCTCACAGATCCACATCCCACATCTGCACTGTGGTTCGCTAAGACCCAGCAAACAGTCCTGAGGACTTTTCACAGCAGCTAGCAATTTTTAATGAGCCTGTGGCAGCCTAAACTGCTGAGCAGATGGGTGCAGATAAATGTGCACATATACACTGTTTATCTGTCCTGCTCTATGGGGTCCTCTCACAATGTTGTATTGGATCCTGTAAGGTTGCTCCCTGCATACCTGAGCACACACTGCTTCATACATCTGTGCTAGGGTAGATGTGAGTCTAAAGATAGGCCATGGTTTTCTATGAGAACCAAACAGAGCCTGGTAGTAGGCAAATACTGAGGCAGGGGTTGCATTTGGAGGCTGTATCTCAGGTGTGGCTTTTACAACATTTTAGCCCAAAACATTGGTTTCATCAAAAAGCCTCTCAAATGTTAAATTGTCACCACAAGAACGTACGGGTGCTGCATATATCCAAAATAAAGTCAAGAAATAGACTTTCTCATGTTACCTCTGAACTAAGGAGTTTTTACAACTTTGATGCTTGTGCATTAAAGGTAGGATCTCTTTTCTGCTCAGGTTGAAGATCTTAGAGAGAAAGTTCAGTTCTTTGATCCTTAAAGATAAAATCTCTGCAGTGAAGTCTCTTTACTGTCTGGACTTGTGATGCATACACCAAATTCATTCATATTATAAATAAGTAATAACTGGCAGGTGATGCTATGGAGATAACAGCTTCATTCTTTTCGAGGAATCATTAACTCCAGCCAGGTCTCCCAGATCAACAGCTATTAAAAATAATAATAATAATTTTGGTTGGAGGGGACATCTGGAGGGCTACCCTCCAAACTCCTCAAAGCAGGGCTAACTTCAACATGAGCTTAGATTGCTCTGGGCTTTGTCTTTACATTTTGGATATCTCCAAGGATGGGGATTTCACAAACCTCTCCTGGCACCTGTTTCACTGCATGCCTATTTTCATTTTGAAAAATTTCTTCTAGTATATTCAATGGAATTTCTCCTGCTTCAACTTGTGGTCATTTCCCCTGTGCTGCAAGCTGCTGCTGAGAGTCTGGCTCCGTTATCTGCATGCAGCCCAGGGTGCAATTGGCCATCATCACTCACAGGCATGCTGCTGACTCATGGTCAGCACTTTGTCCACCAGGACCCCGGTCCTCTGTTCAGTGAACTCATTGTTACGCACAAACATGCCAAGGATGCATTCACCCTATCATCCAGGTTGCTGGTCAAGACTGGCCCTAGTGTTGTCCCCTGAGGAATGTCATTTGTTAATGCCAATTAAAAGTCCAGTTGTTGACCATTATTGCCTTTTGACCTCCATAGTCCAGCCATGTGCTTTTTCCAGCCGTGCTGTGTTCTGTCCATCCAGTCCATACCGCTCGTTTGGTAAGTGTGGGAGACAATGTTACTGGTCATGCTAAAGCCGAAGTAAGTGACATCCACTGCTTCCCCAACCTCGTCCATCCAGCCCATAATCCCAGCACAGAAGACAACCAGGTTGGCCAGGTACAACTTGAGCTTAGTAAATTCATACTGCCTGTTCCTAGTCACTTTCTTGTCTTTCTTGTATCTGGAAGTGGATTTCATGTGGACTTGCTCTGTAATATTCCCAGGAAATATACCGATACTTTACAGCTGACATCTTTTTCTTTGCTAATGCTTTGACTAATGCCTTTCAGAAGATGCCAGGTGATGACCTGTGTGGGGTTTGCGAGTCCTCCAGCACAAGCTGTGTTGGTTGAGGGAATTTTTGGTAGAGAGTGGCCGAGCAGGTCAAACTCAGAGGCAAACTAACCAAGACACTCCTGCTTCTCCTCTGCTGGGAATCCCTTTCTTCCCAGCCTAGCCACCAAGTATGACCTGCCTACCATTGTTGTCATGGCTTTTGTGTTACCACAGGGCAGGAATCCTAAAGAGAGGAAAGGATAAAAGAGGAGGAATGAGGCTACCAGACCAACAGACAGTACAGTATGGTATTGTCAGAGCTGGCACCAGGAAAGGCTTTGACTAGTTTGAGTAGGAGGAAGAAATAAGGAAGAAGAAGGGGTAAGGTTATCTGCATGGAGTGCTAGGTACAGGCATGGTCATTTCTAGAGAGCATGAGTAGTTCAGTCAACAGGAGGGGTCAGGCACATGCCAAAATACACATTAGCACAATGGCCTATAGTAGGTTGAATTCACAGAAGGCGGTTGAGTTTCACTAGGTAAGACTTTGGCAAAGCATTTGGCCTGCTCTGGCCCCACAGTCAGACCTGGTGGATTTCCAGCCATTTTCTTTCTTATTTTCTCTAGTCACACTATTGTACTTCAGGCCCCTGTGAATTAATCTGCCATGCCCTCAGATGCCTTGAAGCTCACTCTTGCTGCAGGGGCCTGGCTGCAGATATAGCAGCTGCTCCTGGCCAGGGAGGCATCCATCAAGTCCCCTGAATCCCTCCTTTCCTGTGGAAAACAAAGCTCCTGGAAATGCTGGTCAGAACAGTGGTGGTCTTTGTGGGAGACACTGGGGCATTCTCAGCTGGAAAGGCTTGGCAGAGCAGATGCGTCCCCTGTGCCTGGAACTAGCCCGTGTAATTGCAGTTGAGGAAAGAAGCAGGAAGGTGCAGTGGTGGGAGGTGACAACTCTGCATGAGCACTTGGACAGGCAGCATTGGGCATGGCTTGCTAATTAGCAGAAACATGCATAATCCTATCGTCTTGCACTGTACCCATATTAATGTGACTGAGCAGCTGTACTCCTATGATGGCCTTACCTTTGTAATCTTCTTACCTAGCGTATTAGAAGACTTTCAACAGCGATGCACAGAAAAGCAAATAGGACATTGGTGTCATGACAACCCTGCAGTGGCTCCGTGTGCGTCTCTAATGGAGGAGACACAATCTCAGGCACATGCAGCTGAAGTCTGGATTTCTCTGCACAGCAGATTGAGGTTTCCAGGGTCCCAAGGTACATGTGAGTACCTGCACGCTGGACTGCAGTCCCTCACGCACTAATGAAATCTGACTTGCTGGGTCACCCTTCTGTTTCATTTGCAGTGACACAATATCATTTAAAGTTGTTTGCTTATTACAGAGATAATATCACAAGGTGTGGTGCCCTGATGGGAGTCTAGCAAGAAAGTAACACTCATGCACCCACCCACCTTTGGCAGATCGTCTGAGGGTCCCTCATTGGCTTTGTGACGGAAAGTGGTTGATTCACCTCCACCCAGTGGTAATTACGTGTTGCTGTCTGCTGGAAGTTCCCATGTTTGGCATTGGAATGGTAAGCCTAGAACTCACTGCTGAGATTAACTGCAATGTAAAACCATGATTTCTTGATGCCTCTGTTTTATATTCTGCCTAGTAAAAGTTACTTAGTGCATTATATCATTTACCTGCAATATTATATAATAATTAAAATATTCCTAATTGCTGTTACCCTGACATACTCATACCTCTCAGCAGCTATTTGCATGCAGCCTTCCCATCAAACAAGAGAGCAGTTCTGGTAGCTGAAGAGTTGGTGATTTTTTTTGTTGTTTTATTTTATTATTTTATTTTATTTTATTTTATTTTATTTTATTTTTATTTTCTTTGCCTTTTAAGAGAGTCTTTTTTTTTTTTTTCTCCCTCTTTTTATTCTAGATCCTCATGCATACAATAGAGCTCCTTCCAGAGGGGCTTTGCCCGCCCCTGAAAGCTGATCGTTTTAGCCCCTCAGCTTTAAGACACAATTACTCCCTTGTCAGTGCAGTTCTTACTGAACCAGGCTGGCTTGGCAGGTCTCCACTCCTTCTTTGTTTAAGTTTATTTATTTTTATATCAGAAAGGTAGTAAAATTGACAAAAGAGGTTTATTCAGACTCTAACTGTACAGTTTACCTCACACACAAAATAAAACATCCAGCACACTTCCTTTTGTTTGTGGCATCAATGCTGAACTGTTATAATGCCAGAGTTAGGTAACTTCTCCCTGCCTTTACCTTTTGAAACCTTTTTTGCATCAGTGTCTCATGCTGACTTTTCTGTTTGCTCTGCACCTTCCATCTTTTCAGGATATTGTTGGCTCAAAGTGGAAAACTTTTCACAGAAGTGAGCCCAAGCCTGTAGGGCCCCAGCCTCAGCAGGCAGGGCTTTCCCTGGAAGAGAGGGATGGAGAAATAAAGGGAGGGGGCTCCCATGGGGGCCATTTTGGGTGGAATTAGTGGTGCCCCCCCCAAGCAGTTCACACGTCTCCTCACTCAGCTTCTGTGGGTCCCATCTGCACAGGGGGAAGCTCCCAAACACTGCATCAGGACCAGCAGTAGCCTCACCGGGGTCAGGCCTCCACTTGGCTGCATCCCATCCTGGAGCACCTCAGAACTGCTGTGCTGAGTAACCTCTTCCGTGGCACGAGCACTAAACCCTGGAGTCTTTACTCAACCAGTGGGCTCTCATTTAGGGATCAGATTTAGTATCCAAATGATCCTATAAACACAGCTATAGAACAGGAGCTGCAATCTATTTAGCAAGGTCTGTTTTCATGTATGTTCATCGGTGAGTTGGGATCAGAGTGGGTGTAGGTCCTGGGGAAGGGTGACTGGAGTTAGCAAAGAAGAAAGAGGTGTGGGTGGATGGAGTAACATTTCAAAAGAGAAGGTTTAATTCACAACTCTGTTTCTAGCTGGTGTACAGTAATACTCCTGCTACAATGACATATGGGGTCTGGAAAAGTGAATAAATTGTCTTTAAAAACCTACTTCAATTGAGGGAATAGAGCAGAGACAGCAATGCAGGAAGGAGAAATTAATTCACTCAATATTATTAATATACCTCCTTTATAAGCACTGCAATAGTTCTGTCATCAAATGTAGGCACACAACATGTCAACTAATGGGGACACTGCTGCTGGGGAGGCTCTCGGCCAAGGTCAGCAACAGCCAGACCATATACTGAAATTACTGCAGACACAGGTTCGTTTGTGACCCAGGCACTGGGACTACCCAGCCTCCAACCCCATGTGTGCATTTTGGCAACTGCCTTCCTCTTCTGAGGCTCTGCTCTTCACCTAGGCTGTATGTAGCCAAGTCTGTGCTCTGCAAAAGGCAATTGGTGACGTTACTGTGCTCTACTGACCAGGGGTACTGTCTAACAGTTGTTCTGGGTGCACTGCAGGTTACATGCATGTTAACCAGCATTTTGACTTTGGGGAGGGCTGTAACCTACATCAGATAGTGGGCTGGGATATTTGCAGGCTTGTCCAAGAGCTTATCATGTTCAGCACTACCGAAAGCCTGGGGAATGGGGTACCCAAATCCCTTCAGTACTGTTACCATCCCAATCCAGCTTTCCTTGGCCATGCCTGGAACTTGTCCACCACCAGCATTGCTGGGTGTCTGTGCCCATGTGCTCTAAGTGCCTTCCTTTAGAAACAACTGAAGGGCATCGCCTCCTGTGCTGGAAAGCACTCACAGAGTCTCTGTGCTTAAACTCACCAATGGGTGCAGCGCGAAACCAGGCCTTGGGAAATGATTTTGACTCTGACACCATCTGATGAGCTCAGTCCTGCCCTTGACAGCCCAGAGCTGTCTCTCGCCCTCCTGGAGGTGAGGTGACCCTGGTTTGGTGGGTCACACACCCACATCATCCAGCTCTCCCAAACGTATGTGGTGCATTATCACCTTTGTGCTACTCCCAGCTGAACAGAGAGGACTTCACTTCCCCTTCTTGTATCAGAAAGGTCAACCCCAGCACAGACTGCCTTTTCTTTTAAAGCCATTAAAAGGATTTTACATCATAAAATGCTGTAATAGCAATGCAATTAATGACTCTTTAGAAGTATTCAGAGATTACTGGCTCTTGGTGCAGTAAATAGAAAGCAGTGAGGTTCTGTAGTTCATTTCCAAACAGGTGAGTGGGAACTGAAAGCAGTAGCGATTAGTGTGTCTGCAGGTCTGGTTTCTCCTTTCCCTGAAGTGAAGGTAGGCGTTAGTCTGAGGCGTGCAACATCAACATCATGCCTGATCTAAGATTTGCCAATGTTCGTTTGTTGCTTTCTACTCTTTAGCAATCAAACAGAAACTTTTCAGCTGGTACCTTCTGGGTGACAAGGTTTGAGAAATAACCTTTCGGCCACTATTGCAGCATTGTGAAAATATTCTTAGGTGATAAGACAGCTGCATCCCATGAGTAGAGCTCATTATAGCAGCGCAACCTGTGTTCCCTGCTATGGTTCAGAGAGCTGGTTACCAAAAATGTATATTGCTTCTCCGGGTGGTAGTGTATACACTGCAAGAGAAATGTTCCATATGGAGCTGCTCAAACTTACATTAGCATATTTGCCTGTTCTAGAAACCTTTACACTTGGTTCTGCTTAAGCACCATTAGTGGCAAAAGCTACGTTGCCTGCTGTGGCAGTGGGACTGGGTCAGTAATGCCATGTTATGATAAATAGGCTGTGTTGTATCACAAATATTGTGATTGCCCAGGAGAGTGGTGACCCTCAAGTTACTTTCTGAAGCTATATTTAAGTTTCAAAATTTGTGTTATTTGCCATATAAGCCATTGTAAAAATGCATATCGTTGTAGTGATATAGAACAAAGGTATCTCTTCCCAGTGAAGCAGTGTTGAGTCATTATATATTACCACCAAAGGAACAAACTAAGTTTTAACAACAATAGTTGGCATTATTTCTATTAAATGGCATTAGCCAATAATTTTTTAAAAATGCCTGTTAATTACAGCATTCAACCCTTGCAGACAGTTCTATTTTACATGAGTGCAATCCAGTTTCCAGCCATCAGCTGAAGACTGTAGCCTTTCGTTGTAGCTTAACAAGACCATATATTACTAGATTCCTTTCTGGGGTAAATCTATTGTCACCATTTTGTTTTGGTTTTGTTTTTTGTTATTTTTGGTTTTGGTTGGTTGGTTGGTTTTAATCCTGACACTGCCAAGTAACATTCAAAAGAGACAGTTTACTCACTGCTACCTCCGGGCAGCTCATCTGGCTGGTGAGCGACCTGCCGGCTCAGGTCCAGGGCAGCTGCTTAGCTCAAACATGATGCTCTGCCGCTGCGGCTGGGCTGTCGGGGCAGCCAGCCTGGCTCCAGAGCCCAGGTGACCTGTTGTCCTCACGACAGCCCTAACACCAGCAGCAAACTGCACGTCCAGAGGCACAGTGCTCACACAGTGCCACATCGCACTGTGGCAGCCAGCCTGGGCTGGGGACTGCTGGAGGAGCCACTGTGGACTGAGGAGCAGCAGCTGCCTGCTAGCTGGGGCACCCAGCACATTCTGCCCAGGCATCTGGGCTGTATCTTGCGTCCCTTGAACACTGAACCCCCGTGGCATGTTCAGCAAGAGGGCTGGCACAGGGTGTGCTGCCACAGCCGTCTGCTGCTGGCCCTCAGCTGCTCACAGGAGGTGTCTGCTGGGTTCCCAGCACATCTGGTAGATGTCATGCCATGAAGCGTTACCTTCTAGCTACACAAATGCATCCTAGAAGGCACAGAGAAGGAGCAGATAAGGATAAATCTCTCGTAGGCAACTGTAACGGTGGCAGAAAAAAAGTGCTATTTGTTTTGTGCTTATCACTTTGACTAGCTGTAATTATTGCTGCTATTGTTAGTGCTTCTATTTGCAATATTACCTGAGGCTGCCCAGCCAGCACTGGGCTCCATTATATTCAGCAAAAACGCATCCAGACCCCTCCAAAAAACTTCCAGATCAGAATGCAAGTGATGTACGATGGCAGAGAGGAGGGATAAAACCAAATGGATACAATTAGCCTAGGCACAACTTAGTCATTCTCTTCTTGGTATAATTATGAAATGGACAAAGGTAGCGCCAAATAACCTCAAATGCCCTTCTGGCCATAATTAATTATATTGCATAATAATAGTGTCAGTTTAAACATTGTTTAAAACCGATGCTTTGCTCAAAATTACTGTACAGCCACACTTACATCTTGCACAACAGACTAATACATAGCAGTGTCTTGACTTCCATTTTCTATTTCATTGTGTCTTCTGTGCATAGGAAAAGCTCTTGACCAAAGAGGAGTCAGTGGTACAGTGGTAAATAAAAGTGGGTAGATTCATCTGTCTGTGGTATAGAAGGAGCAGGTAAATACTCGAAGTGCCCAGAGTAGAAGTGGGTACAAAGGGAGTGCCCTTTGCCTGCATTTACCCTTGACTACACCACTTAGAAGAGTTGCATAATTGATACAATTGAACCACATCAGTCCTTTATTTATAGAACATAATGAAATGGTTTTCAACATCCTGGATCACACTACATGGGTGATTGCCATATATGCATCCAAGGAGAATAAATAAAAACATTTCCCTAAGGTATTCTGTCTCTTCACCTTCTCTAGTTGCATCCAGGACTTAATTTTGAGAGAAGTTCTGTAACTAGTGCAGCACGTAATCCTGTGCTACTATTGCACACACTTTGTCCAGAGGAGAGCTGCAGTGATTCTGCCCTGTAACACTGGAGGTTCACGTTTCCCATGTAGTACATAAAGTGTTGTCATAGATCGGGGAAGCTCAGAGTGCGCACACAGCTATACATACCAACATACAAACATAGCTATACATACCAACATACAAACTGTTTAGTACAGACCCCCACATTGTACTGAAGTTACTCCTTTTTTTCAAACTTTGTTAGCTTGTATTTGACATAAATCTGGCTTGCCTAGAAAGCAGACGGGCTCAAGCTAAAAAAAAAAAAAAAAGGCAAAAAAAACCAGTGGCGTATGATAGTTGCCTTCAGTGATGGAAATGGAAGTGAGTCATGAAGCGGTCCCCTGATAAACACAAATGGCATAGATAATCTGAGCCCACTGTTTGAGCTGCAGGTTCCTGCACCAGCTTGTGCTTGTGATGATCATAGAATCACAGAATCATTAGGGTCGGAAAAGACCTTCAAGATCATCTGGTTCAACCATCATCCTACTGCCAATGTCACCCACTAAACCATGTCTCTCATTACTGCACCTTGCACTGTGATCATCATCCAAGGACAAGTGTGGTCTACAACAGAAGCATGAGCATCAGGTAGCACTGAGAAAGGATTACTATAAAAGTTACAAAAAATAAAACACTGCCATTATTTCATTATTTTTTTTTGCTATAATTGGAAAAATATGGATAATTCAGAAATATTTCTCTTGCTGGCTTTTTTGTCCATCTTTTCATGTTGTTCTACTATTCCTATTGCATCATTTGAACTTGGCCTTTACTTATGATGCTGCATTGTTTTATGTATACACTTTATAATTAGAACTACTAATTGCAAGCTTTCTTGTTGCCTTTAGTTGATTTTCCAGAGCATTACTTGCAAAAAGATCACAATTACTCAGTTCTTTTCAATTGCTCACGGAGTATTTTCATACATAGGAATCAGGAGTAGGTGTTTAACTTACTGTGTTTCTAAGCTTTAGACTGTGCCCATCTGGTGTGCAAAAAAGATCTGCATCAAAAATTTAATCTTTTCTGAGGTGTTTAAGTTCTCTTCTCATCATCCTTTTTTTTTTCTGAATAAAATTTAAAAAAAAATCACATCAGACATACTGATGGAGTTCTGCACTAGCTGTTACATTAGATTTTAATTTTTGTTTGTTTGTTTGTTTGTTTGACATGTATAACTCTAGCCCAGACATATTGTCATATTCTTGATATATTTGGGAAAAACAGCACACAAAAAATACTCATAAAGTTTAATCATTCTGCAAGGAAGAGCTAGTCGTTTCCATATACCTGCTGCAAACTTAAATACAATGGTCCCATTTTATCATTTGTTATTTCAACTTTGCTGATGATTCAGTGGTGTTATTCCAGTGCAAAACTGGAGTAACACAGCAGTGAATCAGGCTCATTGGCTCTGCATCTCACTATCTAAAATGAGGATCCACCTACAGGTAAAATACTATCATATTGCAAGTATCTCACAGACTGCAATCTGTTCCGGCTTGTCAGATCTTCATCGGAAAAGGATTGCATAGGTTCAAAATTAAAGCACATGCTGAATGCTGTTTTAGTCAATGGGAATACTCGTGAACAAGATGAGCTGGTTTTGGCTTTTCTAATGACAAATCACTCCAGTGAAAAATATCAGAGCATATGGTTACTTTTTTCTTTTTTTTTTTTTTTAATTGCCGATGTTTTCATTACCTTTGGCTGCCACTGATGGTGAAAGCAGCACCTCCACCGCTTTCCCAAGTGGGCTGCAAGTTGTAGGGTCAGCTCCCTGCTGGGGATGGGGCATGCAGGCCAGGGGAATTGCTGGGTATGCAGTGAGCTCAGTGACACTCTGACAGCAAGAGGCAGTGACTCTCTCCTGTCACCACACTCTGATGCTGGTGACAGCTCCAAGGAGACACCTCCAAGTGTGTTCTTGCAGCAGTGGGAGTTACATCAGACACTACAGCTATTTTATTGGCAGCCACGAGCTCAGCTTCAGTGCACTTTGGTAAAACCTCAATGGCAAATAATGCTAGAAAGTGCATATAAGTGAAATCAGCATATTCTTTCAGTATGAGTAGTTCATGATTTATTAAACAGTCTCTACTCAAACTGCCAAATAACTTCTCCCTTTCCTTTTGTCATTCCAAGTTTGTTCCTTTCCAAAGGCAGTCTTAAGGGGCATCCCACAGAAATCTGCATTCAGCCATGCCTGCAGATGTAGCCACCTCCCACTTGCACAAACACACATTTAGCTCTCATGCACCTTGTGCTTGAGCTGGTTAATAAATAGATCCCAGGTATATGATGGTCCTGATATGCTTGGCAGGGAACAGCCAAACGCCTGTTGGTTTGAGCAACAGCCATCACAGAGAACCTGAGCAATTAACTGAGTGTATAGATCTGTTGGCAGTGTGGGGGGAATTACCAAGGTGAGCTGCCTGTGGCACACTGAGCGGCTGGGAGAAGGGCTCTACTGTGCACCCAAGGATTGCACTGGGAACACAACTGCAGAAGCTCTTTTGTTTCCACCACATGGCAACAGCATCACCTTGGGTAGTTGCTGCAAGCACCCAGCGAGGCCTCAGACCCACGGCTTTGCCCAGCATGGCTCAGATCTCCACACCTGACCTGCTCACAGCAGGTAGTGTGATGTCACACAGTGGTGTCATGTCACACAGACTGCAGTCAGGTGACATCAACACTGAGTTATGACCGCTGGGCTTTGCTGGATTAGCAAAAGCTTTTTCAGCCCGTTAAAGGCTTTGTCTTTTGGTCTTCAACCTGTAATCAACCCAGGTGTTAGCAGGTGAAAGTTGGCACTGTCTGCTGGCATTCAGCTGGAAGGAGCTGATGGCATCAGGGTGCAGTGACAACTGGATGACACCATAAAAAAAGCGGCAAGTTGCTGGCAATCCCAGTAGAGAGGGAAGGGGGGGCCGTGACCCGCCGCTCCTCTGCCGAAGGCACAGCCTTGGTGGCAAGGTTTGGCTGCAGCAGATGGGAGATAAGCAGTGTGTGTGTAATTGCACTGCACAGCTTTCAGGAGCAGAGTGAAGGCTTCATTCTGCAGTGACACCCAGCCTCTACCAGCACGGATCGGCTGCCACTGTCAAAGAGACACCAGGTGAACCCAGGAAAAGTGAAATGTCATGAGAAGAAATGAAGAATGAACCAGAAAGACAGAACCTTACATTGACACTAATGTAAACACTGTTCTATTAAGAATTGTCAGTCTAGTTTTTATCTTGTAGCAGAGAGATTGTTTTTGAGAACATATGCAGAGTGAAATGAATTCATAAACCTCTGTACCAGGTGCAATCATTAGTCAGTAAATGAATTACACATAATTATCTGCTTTGTATTTAATTCACTTGGCTTCCAGTTTCTTACTCTTCATACAGTGAAACTCTCTATCTCTCTCACACAAACACACTCTCCATGGGCAAGGAGGTTTTGGAGGGCTGCCATCATCCTGACTCATGAATCAGACTCCATGATTTGAATGATATTTATCTAAGCCTGCAAACAAAGAAGATGGCTATGTGTCCAATGAGAGAATAATTATTGTTATTATGTTTATAGAGCAACAAAGTCGGGAGTTAGGACCCCGGGGGAAAGGCGGCAGGAAGGGCGAGCTGGGCAGAGGCAGGAGGCTGTAGGCAGTGTTTCAGTGCAGGCATGTGCCAGGGCCCTCGCAGGGTTCCCTGCCTGTGAGTCACCTCTACCAGGAATCGCCCAGCAGCCAAGGCGGGTGGCGAGGTGATGCCTGTCTCGGCGGGGACGCTCACCGGGAGCTGCGGGACCACCTCACTGAGATACCAGGACAACGCAGGGCCTGCAAGGGCTTTGGCAGTGGCTGGAGGAGTTGGGGTTGGCGCAGAGCTTCGTAGCCAGCTCCGCCACTGCGAGGCTGAGGACTGAGGACGGGGATGTGCCGGTCTGTGGTAAGTCAGCCCCAGCTGTGCCAGGTAGCAGAGCTGAGCAGCAGCCTCCTGCTTGCAGTAAATGTTGTGTATTTTTTTCTATGCAGAAGCCAGCTGTACACTTATATCCACAACTACTGTATTTTAACTAAACTAGAAAGAAGGGAAAAAAGTATGTAAGAGAAAAAGATTCCTTTGCAAGTAACACAGCTGCTGCCACAGCAGGTTGCTTAGAAATAGAAATGTCCCTTGGCATGGCATTTGGGCTCACCTTGCTCCATGACCTCAGTGCACACTTGGGCAGAGGAGCCCTGGTCCACCACCTGGGAGAGCTCTGGACACTGTGACAGTGGCAGTTCCTTGCATGACCCGGGCTTGCTGCTGCCAGGTCAACACTCTGTGTTCTTGGGGAGGGCAGTGACAGAGGAGACTTTACCTATTAGGGCAGTCTGTAGTAGGCAGTGAGCTTGGGAGAACCAGTAATTTGAACCCCGTATTTCTAAAATGCACCTGCCACTTTAAATCCTCATCCTGCCTGGGACTTGTTAGAGCCTTCTGAATTTAGAGGGTACCCCATGCCAGGAACGGGACCTCAGGTGGCTGATGTGTGGCACACACCTGCACAAGGCTCAGGCACGTTTCTTGCTGGGCTCCTGGAGACAGGCCAGGTCTCACCTGTGTTCATGGCCGACTCCTGCTGCATCTGCACAGCACAACAACAACTGGTAGGTTTCTTTCATCTTGGCACCACCAAGCAACAGCCCTGGCCATCACAGCCACGGCTCTGTCTGGAGATCTCAGAGAAGAATGCCAGCCTCTGGAAATGGTTTGGTTTGTGGTTCAAAGACACAGTCAACCATCGTAAAAGCAAACAGCACTCCTGTTGAGAGAAAGTCAGGGCAAGTGTTAACAACACATAGCCAGGGAGACAGCAGGACAAACAGTTGAAGTTACCTGGCAATAACAATGAATTTAGAAGAAATCCTACATGAGGAATAAACCATCCTGGTTTTGCTCTACCAAGATCAGTGCAAAACACTTCCAATTTTAGCCCTTGTTATTGGAAGGGAGGCAAAACCAATAGCCTGCATAATAATCAATGCTTCAAAAATACCACTAAAAATAGAAAATGAATTACTTGATGTTACTTCCAGTCAGGCCACTTTTAGAAACAAGTTTTATCTTGCTAGATGTTTTAACTGATGAATAAATCCATGTTAATATCCCAGGAAGAAACATGGAAAGGCTTTGACTAAGGAATTATTGCCAATGGAATGATATGAAATGATACTTTGGATCACAAAGCATTCCTTTGGGGATGTGTATTGCAAGTGCTGGCTTTTATAAACTGTAGTAAATCTTCCTTACTTAATTCACTCTTCAGAGTAACTTAAATTTTCTGGAGAGGGTTGATAGAAAACATCTATGTGCCAACATTAACAGCCCAGAGGAAAAAAAATAAAAAATAAAATAAAATCTTTTATATGAGAGCAATCGAAAATATTGCTGAGACAATACTGGCCACAACAGGAGAAAATGTGTTTTTACAGGCTTTTGGTAAAGTCTGGAAGTCCTGGGCCAGGGCTGCCTTGTTCCCACAAAACTGGTGCATAGCCTTGAGAAAGCCAGCCCAGCTCTCAGTGCTGCAGTCTGCCTTGCTGCCTCCCTGCTGGCCTGGGAGAACAAGAGGACATCGCACTGGTTGCCCAGACTCATGGCACTTCTTGGGCTGTATTTACCACTGAGGACTGCTGATCCTCTTGAATATCATTTTTTAGAATGGAAAAGGACCTCCTGGAGGGACAGTCCTCTCACCCTCCAAATAATCAGTTGGCCTAATAAAAATATTACTGGTCCCCACAAGTTTGGTCTACAAGGCATTTTTAAATCCTCGGATGGAGGATGTGAACAAAACCATACAGTTTATTATCAGGTGGATAGAGAAATAACTGAGCACAAGACTTCATAAATAATATTGCATACAGAGCAGTTTCTGCATCTCCCCCCCACACTAATACATATAGGCTTTATTATTAGAGGGGGAAAAGTCAGACAGTGCCCACACTCACATGACAAGGGCTCTGCTGTTTACAGTCCCAGAGAAATAATTCCATGAACTATGGAACCAACAAGAACGCTGTAAATACTTCTCTCTGAGCTGGCTGACAGAAAACAGTCAGAAGTACGGAGCTATAAATTGCTGCTTCATTGTAAATCACTGCATTTGGCACACCTGTTCCAGCGCACCTTGGGGCTGTTGCTGGACATAACGTGCCTTTATTTTTATTTTTTTAATGTTGCAACACAGATGGCAGCTGGCTTTGTACATGTGAACATGGTCATATTGTCACAAGCACCACAAGACCACAGAGCAGTCATGCTCTTCACTGTCAAACCCAAGGAGGTTTCTGAAAAATGTGGTTCTGCAGTTGCCTGGTCTGACTGAGCACTAATGGCAAGGCTCAGGCGCTGCGTAACACGGCTGTGCAGCCGGCACCCGTCCAAACATCGCTGAGCGTGGGCAAAGCAAGTTCAGGGCTGTCTGCACCTGTCTGGAGAGATGTATTTTTTCAGCACAGTACGTGGACTTAGAATCAGGTCCTTTTCCAGTGTGAAGTCTGTCGTAAGGCAGTGATCCTGGCACAAGATCAGTAAGGAAAAAAATATTTCAAACTTTGAGAGAGGAATTTTTCACAACTTACAAATGGTTTGATGTTAACAAAGTTATACATTGGAGTCAGTGACAAAGGAGCGCAGGTTCAGCAGGAGAGCTTTGAGATAAGCCTTACAGTCGCTGGACTTTTTGAGTTACACCAGGGAAGCCAGACTAGTATTTTATGGGATGATTAATTGTCTGTGCTTGCTGGGCTTTTACTAGTTTTTGGTAAAGATACTCAAGCAATATAGAATAGGAATATTGTTTACCAGCCCTGGGAAGATTACACTGCTGGGCCATGTTCTTGTGTGCTTTGGACGGCTCAGAAGGGGACAGGGAGAAGGAGGAGAAAGAACCACATCCTCCTCTAGATCACAAATCACATTTGTTTGTACCTGAAGGACCATAAATTGATCTGTTTGCAGAGCACTGGCATGTAGCCTGGGAACTTCCATTAAAAGACGTAGCTCTACTGCACTGCACCTCTCAGTGTCAGAAGTGGCATCTTCAGCATGCAAAGAAAGCTTTAAGACCATGCTTGTGGTAAAGAGAAAAAACCCTGATGAATCTGACAGCAGAGTTCACCAGGGCTTTCCCATGGGGCACCGAGGTATTTTCTCCCTTAACGTTGCAGCACGCTCTGGCTCCCAGCTTTTATTACTCCTTTTTGTCCTGTCACACCAGCCTTGCTCTGGCACGAATACATGAATTCGGATTTTGGGGATGTGATCTAGACTGACCTTGTGCAGTTCTTCACACACACATAAAGAATCCTCTGGAGCCAGGGAGAATTTGGCTCTACAAGCTTATGGCAGGACAGGTCATGTCCTTTATGTCCCGGGCACAGGAGATCTGCCTGCATGCCCACAGTCCCAGACCTTCCCAGCCTCATTCTGTCTGCTGCGACGGAGGAGTCATAACCTGGGCTCCCACAAACAGCTTTGTGGTGTGACCAGGCTCTGCAAGGCCATGGCAATGAGTCCTCCAGCACAGCTAATGGGCACAGCTGAGAAATACAACCTTTTCTGAAGAGCCCACTCCTGCCCATGCTTTCTGCCACTCCATGCCAAAGTAATGAACTAACCTCATTTACAATTGTTTTGCTTGACATATGGGGCCCAGATAGTGAGAAAGAGCTAAAAGAAGGCCAGTTTAACTCAATATGGGGAAGTCCCTACTGCACTGGGTGTGGGTATATACTGGTGAGCTTGGCTCTACAAGAGGGAAAAGGACAAAGGGACAGCCAAAGAGAGGAGAAAAGCTGAGCTGGGAGGGAGGGGCAGAGGAAGATTTTGTGTGCGCCTGGGAAGGAAACAATGGGACAAGGGGAAGGAATTAAAAGAACCACATCCTTCTCTGCATCACACCCCTGCAGTTTAAGTTACTCCCTCATGCTGGACCAACCCGTAGCGCCTAACATTGCTCCCCTGTGACTGCTGTGGTGAAGCTCTGTCCCATCAGATGTGTCTCGACCAGGGACCATGAAGCCAGCAATGCTCTTAGCGTGGCAGATCAAACCTCCCTTCTTTATGATGACATTTTGACATGTCCCACTACTCTTACTAGCCTATCCCAAGCCCCTGCACCTAAGCTTAAGTCCCACCACTTGAAACATAGGCCAAAACACATTCCTCCCTCCCCTCGATCTCTGACCAAAGCAGCCCTGAGCCCAGCTCTTTCCAAAGCTCTCTGCAGAGCTTCCAGTCAGGATATCTTTCCCACCCACCCATCCCACTTCCCTGCAACTCCTCCTGGGGAAGAGGTCTATGAGGAAGGGACAAAGGCAGGACAGATTTTTCTTGCACCTTCTTGTGCCTATTGTCCTCTCCTCTCAGCTCAACACCCTCCTTATGGATGGCTAATTAATGACAATATTGACGTTTTTTCCATTATCCCAATATCCCATAATATACCATTCATAATATTCACCCTTCTGCACTCTGAAGATTCAAAGCATGTGCAACCATTTAGTGCTTATTTCTCCCCAAAGCAGTGCAAGGTAAGTGGGATGTCAGCAGTAGCAGCCCCACCGAGCAGGTGAACCAGTCAATGCAGAGGGGTAAGGATTACCGGCAGTACCCTCAGTGTTTGATGTCCAGTATGAGGTCTTCTGATCTGAGCAACAGAACAGAAAGAGGTCTCCTCAATTTACCACTCCCTTCAATTAACAGATGTCTGAAAGTGCCCAGCACTGAGTCAACTTAGAATGGTTTGGGCTGGAAGGGCCTTTTAAAGCTCATCTTGTCCAATCCCCCTGCCATGGGCAGGAACACCTCCCACCAGACCAGGTTGCTCAAAGCCCCACACATAAATATGGATATACAATGTATATGTCTATATGCAATAATATATATTATATATATGCATCTCCATGAGATAGTATCAGGTTTGATTTTGCTTCAATAAGCCTTTGAATCTTGTCAAAGCATCCATTAGAACATCTGAGGTTCCTTTTTTGGTGGGGTAACTAGAAATGTCCAACTTCCCTGTTTCCAGAGACTGCAGAGGAGCTCATCGCTCCCTCAGAGCACCCATGACTGGGAGTGTTGGATTGGCATTCACTTAGGAGAAGCCTAAATCAATCTGAACACCACCATCCTCTGAGCTCTTAAACTCCTATGGCTCTGAAGTCACACCTTAATAAATAGCACTACTACTTGGAGAGCTTCTGTTGCTGAGAACAAGGCCAGTATGAGGGGACAGGTTACACACTTGGAAGCGTATAGAGTCCTTCAGGATTTATTTGTTCACTCCAGAGAGAAAGTGAGTCATGAGAAACCTTAAGGTGGAGCACTCAAAACAAGGAGTGTATAAATGATTAGCAAGGGAAGGTCAGCACTAGTCCTTCAAGTCTGAGCATGCCCCATTGTCAATGGTACATAAATAATACCAGCTGGATGCTTGTGGTTGTAGGAGAACAGCTATCACCCTTCTAGCCTCTTACACGTCTCTGACTCAGATAATATAATTAATGAGGCTGATCTCAGTTTTCTTATAAAAAGATAGTTAAAGTTACAAGAATAAAGTGGTTGATAAACGGAACTTAATCAATAGACCCAGTTTCAAGACAGAACTACACACTTGACAAAAGCCAACTTTTTTTAAAAACAAACAAACAAACAACCATTTTGCTACATGGAGATTCAAACAGAGGGCTGAGAGATGGACCTGAATTCCACTTGCCCTCATGCAGCAATGCAATAAATCATCCTGTCTGATAAAATCCAATTGCAGAATCTGTATTAGCACACTGATGCAAATGAATGAAAGAACACTGCCTGTTTTCTTCACAGGTTGAATTTAGAGTATTTGCAGAGAACAAAAAAATCAGTGAGCAGGAACAACTGCTGATTCCCTCAGAGATATCTGACAAGATCATTGGGATCTTTTTTTTCCTAAGACACACTTCTATAATATAGATTTTACAGAAAATGCTCTGGGTAACATGTAAGTATGCTAAATACATTATCTCTAGATCCACTGATACTTGTGATATTGCATGATATGGCATCTAACTACCGAGTACAGCTGTTGAAAGGCTGTAGGTTCTGCTATTTTTACCAATAGCACCTGTACTTTACTACAGGTGAATCCAAGCCATTGTTGTACTTTATTATCCAGCTGCGACTGCTCTCAGACATTTCTGATGCAAAATCTCTCATGGAGCTATTGAGCATCTGTTCCAGGTGTACTAAGCTTTTCTTCAGATACTCTCTACTAAATTGCTTATCAAGGATTTAAGTTCAACAGGTGAACTGCAACATAGAGACTGGCCGAGTCCTGAATGGTACAGAGCAGCAAAAGCTTCTGTGGAGTGTGAAGGTATATAATCACATACCTCTATCTGGTCTTACACTAATACACACTTAAGTTGTTTCACAGACATCTGTAGCAGGTGTACAGCATCAGGTGAAAAAGCAGTATTTTTCAGCTTATTTCTGTTTAGAAATTCAAAAGCACAATCCTACCACAACCCAGCAGTTAGAAGCAATGTCAGGAAAAGCTATATGTTTACATACCACAGAGAAGATGGTCATGAGTCTGCCCTTTCCCAGAGAGCTTCTCTTGTGCATTTTCTTTCATGTAGTCACTCAAAGACGCTTTGAGCCCTATATCCAAGTAGATATCTGGCTGAAATAAAAAGAAGTCACATCTGAAACTGATGTGGCAAAGAGAAAAGAGACCACAGAAATGCTAAATGTATTCATCGATCTGTGGGGAATGAGGTGGATGGGGCACCCTGCACTGCTGGATGGAGAGGACCAGCTAGAACAGGGTTGTGAGGAGCACAGAAGTGTGGATCAGTGGCTCCTGCCCCAGCTGGAATAGGGCATGTGACAACCAGATGAAGCCCGTACAAAACCTGAATGTTCACTGGTGCTGTCCTGGCCCCCCTTGCTCTCAGGCAGTGGGTGGCAGGAAGGTGACACTCCTGTCCTCCTCTTCAGGCAGGAGGCAAGAAGGACGTAGTTCCTGTGTGTTCACAGAATATTTGGGCTTGTTGTCATATGTGCATGCTTTCCAGTCTCAGTGCTATCTCCCTTACCAACATTTCCTTTGCAGCCACTACTTTCTGTCTGGGGTAATTCTCAGCTCTTCTAGTGCTGGTGATTCACTGAACTACAGAATTGAAATGTTATTTTGAATTTTAATGAGGTTTAGCACTGTTCAGAACTGTACAAAGTTCAATTAAGTCAATTTGCATTTTTTTTCTGTCTATATACACCTATAGCTACGTGTGTCTTGTCTAATAATGCATTTGTGGATGTGGCCCACACATTGCCTTAATTTGAGAATCTTAAAATGCTTCTCAAATATTAACTATGGAATACAGAAACTTTATTCTGAACCATTCTTAATCCTCAGGAGAGCTAAGATGCAGGGAAGACATATCATCTTCTGCACAGAAGGTATACTGGGTAGGGACCCCAAAAATTCTGACATTGAACTGGCCAAGGAAAGAGATGGGTCCCTTGCTTTGGTAACTGAATGTCAACTCCTTGTTTGTCAGACAAGTTAAAATAACACTTGATTGTGTCTGGTTTGCAGATTTATTTATCCTTTTACTCTCTGATCAACAAAATAATAGAAAAAATATTTGAAAAAAAAAAAAAAAAACATAAAAAGCTGTGTACAAAATGCCAACCATTATACAAACAATAATGGGTGAAATTGTGAGATAGGATTTGCAATGTCTGCATATGTGGCAGAAGGAAGCTGTACCACTGGATGGGTGCAATATCATCTTCAAGTTGTAAGACCCCTTTCTAAGACATTACCACAAAAGTTATATGCTGCATTTGTCCTATCTTTATCTGCCTTCTGCAATCATATGGATATCCCCTCGTGCAGCAATACAGTTAGGGAAATGAACTAAAACCTAATTGCTTTATTTAGATGGTTGAACCTCTGAAAAGCATGAATCCTAACTTGTCTTGTAAGCGCTGCATGTGGACTAAGCTCACACATGTGCGTTGCATTTTTGCCTAGAATTGTGTTGTTTTTACGCATTTCTATGCGCACAGTGAGCACTGATATGGGCATGCAGTTTACTTAGGCAGAACTAAACTAGTGACATGCGGTCTCTTGTCTTTTCTTCTTTGGGAGGTGCTACAGACGGCTGCTGTTTTCAAAGCAATTGTTAGTGAAATTATGTCTGCATCCTTTTGTATGAAAGAAAAGAATGAGACAAGACAAAATATGAGTTACAAACTAACAAAACAGAGGTTTGGCAGTTGCTTTAGATCACAGGAAAATGTCCCAATCCACATACATTTACATGAATAAATAACCAAATTAACTACATAAGCGATGCTGTGATTCTTTGTCAGTGTGATCCTCAGGCTTATGCGAAGTGTATGAATGTATGAGAGCAGACAAGCTTTAGAGAGGAGATAGGTTACTCACATTTCCGTGCAATGATCTATACTGAAAAATAATGTTTAAGCCTGTAAGCTCAGAATTGCTGTGCCATCATCACATAAGCACATTACTGAGACATGGCTGACTGGAAGCACAAACTTATTCTCACAGAAATCCATAACAAAAACCATGTATTTATTCCTTTTAAAAGACATGAGGAATAACCCCCAAAGCTGACCAAGCTATTTCCTTCTGTCCCCTTTGTTATTTTCTAGTATCTCTGGGCCTGAGTCAAAACCACAGCTGTCCACCCAAGCTTTCCCACTGACTTCTGTGGGGCTTGGAAGGGGCTTGCGTGTTATCTGGCTTTGGTGCTGACCTTAGCTTGTCATCTCATCTCCCAGGCTCCCAGGAAGACAGTAGAGCAGACCCCAAAAAGTCTGAGAGAAGAAGTTGGGTAAAGTCTGCCTGGCACAGGTTTCAGTAATTGCCTTGAGATGGTGAGGCATGGCTTCAAAATCCAAATGAAGGAGTGATGTCTCAGCATGATATCCGATGTATCTGAAGAACACCAAGCTCACTGGAGCACACTACAGGGTGCTCCCATTATAGGGCACCCCCAAACCTCTGCATTATAGGAGGAATAAAAACTGAAAGCTTTGGGCAGTGTCAATGATTAAATAACAATAAAAAATAGAACTGTGACTGAATTTGATGCTTGCCTACAGTTCTTGTCCTCTCAACTTTGCCAACGCACATTACTGCGCCATTTTTTCTAGGAAAATAGGGACATACCTGGAAGCTGTAGCTTTCTGCTAGGACCTGCAGCCTTTTGAGCAGCTGTCTACAAGTGACTTAGGCATAAATCTTCTGTCATCCAGAATGGCACAGAGAGCATCACTGTCATTCCCAGGCTTGCTAGCAGAACGTCAGAAAATTAATGCCATGTGTTCAGGTCCTGGTTCAGGTCACATCCTTTAACCAGTGCTCTTTGTGGACCAGCAACTTTCTGTTCTGTCACCTGTGTTCCCTCCTAGCCTGTACAAAATATGTAAAGCACAAGGGAGAAAAAGTCAGTGAATGCTCCATTTATTCAGTAAGGGCTTGCACATGAGATGGAATAACACGTGGCACCCACCCAGGAGTACATCAAAACACAGCTCTGCTTAAACATGGTGGGTTTTCACTAAAGAAGTAAAATCAGGAACTAGCTAAAATTAGAGGAATAAGGTAGAGTTTAATAACCACAATAGACAGCTTCTGACCATGCAGTAGTGCAGAGGTTTACATAAACCCAAAAATTTTGCAGAGCCTGGCAAAGTGGCTGGCAAAAAACATGCAGGGCACATCCAGTGCTATTTTCTAAGGTAAGCAAGTGGGAGGGATGTTTGCTTCAGCAGGAAAATAGAAGTACTCCTTTACTCCTTTATACACACCTAGGGAGAAAATATCTTCTGTTGGCAATAAACCCCCACAAACACAAGAAACCTCCTCTCTGCCATAATGTGCAAGCCTACAGACATGAAGTAGGGTGCTCCCATAATAGGACACCCTCAGACCTCTGTATTTTAGGAGGACCAACCAGCCACTTTGCAGACAAGCTCTGCGTTCAGGATATCTCTGCTGTTCCTGAAGGTCTGTGGCTGTTTCTGGGAAGAGTAGAATTTCAAAAAATCATCTTTTAGGCTAGTTAATTATTATAGGTGATAATTATCATCATTATTTTTAAAGGGATGGTTCAGTGGCCCTTTGAGAATTTGAGTATATCTGGTTTTTGCTGTTTGGAGCAGACATACTACAACCATGGATTTGAAAAATAAATAACTTGTTAATACCCTGCTGGCTTTAAAAGAGAAATTTTGGCATATGCATTTTTCCTTTGGGATTTTGATTTCTGAGATCTGAAACCCAAGTAGCAGAGGAGCCATCATTTGGCAGTAAGACAAAGTGTGGCACTGTGACATTTTCTGTTCAAGCAAATCCTTACAAATGCACATTTTTTCTGAAGCACAGGTAAAGGTTTAACAAAACTGTAGCTGGATGGACTAAGACTCTGAGAAATAAAGCCACTGGAAAGTGTGGCTCCATGAGTGAAATACCATTGTCGTAAGTGGACCTGAGCATCACCACAGGCCAGGATTATGAACCCGAGGGCTCAGCTCCCTGTTGTAACAGCAGTATAAATGGATGAGTTTTCAATTTATAGAGCAATAAACCTTTTGCCTGTCAACCCCAAAATATACTTAACCACTGACTCCTTACCCCTGCATATTGATGACTAATCCGTTGTGCTTCTTATCCTCATCATGTCCCTGTTTTGGCTGTTTTCTCTCTTGTTTTGTAAGCTCAGACCTGCTGAACAATGCTATAGGACTTTTCCTCTCCAGTCTTAGTGCCATTTTGTACTACAGCACTCTAGTGTCACTTAATACTGTGACGAGAAATAACGCATCGACTGCAATGTATATTGCTCGTGTTCTTCTTCACTGCAACAATGAGTCATTATTCAGAGTATGTTTATGTAATATCATAAATACCAATCTCTGGTATTTATGCAGCATAGTATTTACTTGGGCAAGTTGCCACATGCACTAAAGAAGTAAACAAAGAGCCATTCTTTGGAGGGTTAAAAAAGTCTTAAAATGAATCCAATTTTCCTTCATAAGGCACTCCTTGTTATTTTACCTAAAGTGGCTCTTTAAGATATACAGTATGATAAAACACACAATTCCTGGGAGACGTAATTATGGTTCCTAAGAGACTGGTGAATAAACAATCAGGAAAAGAGTGTTTGTTTTCCCTAGGTTTTTCTTAACTATTAATGGAAGGCATTAAAAAAATGGGGAGGAATGTGTTGGGTCGATAAATGGTAAGAAAAGTCGAGGAGCACACTTCACTGAACACACAGGGTTTCTGCCTTAAAAGCAGTACTATTTTATTGGATTGCAAATAATCCTATTTTGCAAATGTATTTGCGGTGGGTGTAAATACCACAGTGGACTCTTTGTTTGTTATATTTAATGTACTGCGTACATCAATGGCACGGTGCATGTTCTAAAGTAAAGAGCTTGCCTTGTCTCACATTACCTTTAAGTATTAACACAAACAACTTCCTTCAAATCAGGGTGACAAAATCTTCTGCATTGTACGAAATGTTCTATCTGACATAAATTCCTCAGGAGTGGTGGGGGGGCCCACCTGGTACAGCACCGAGCCATTGCAAACGCTTTCCTAGCAAATCAGGGACACTGCAGCCAACCCTACGTATACATGGCCGCTGGAGACCTACAAGATGGCTGAAGCAAAGCTGAATCAACAGCTGAAGAAAACCTTTTTGCAACCTGCATGTATCAGAATGCAACTGAATCGGGGACAGTGTTTGATAGTATTGGTTCCCATAATGTCACTCAGTGGTCTATCACCTAAAAACAGAAGCTCCCAAAGTTGCTGGTCACTTCTCCACATCAGTTCCCTCTCCTGCAAATTAGACTGATGAAACCAAGATATTCTATCAGATGATGTGAATCTTTAATTTGCTGTCATCTATAATACCTGAGCGAGTGCTGCACTTTGGAATACCCTTGCAGAAGCACAACTTCAAACCGCAGGGCCCAAACAGGCACCAGCACCTGCCACTGCGGGTTTTTAACCTCATAAATATAACCATCAGATCTGATTAGTTTAGCAGAGACAAATGGAGACTTCATATTTCTCCTGTGGCAAGTAGGTGTCAGAGCAATAGATCACACTGCTGTAGTTAATGTTCATTTATGATCCACTCACTTCCTTTTTTAAAAAATACAGCAAATTCATGATAGACTGTTTTACTCCAGAAGATCTGAAGTAAACGTTGATGCCATGAGCAAGCTGAGGAGCACACAGCTCATGAGCTATGAGTTACTGCCTAAGTGATGGGAGATAAAATTTTGTCTCTTTTTCTCTGTCCTTCATACAAAGATTTGCAAAAATGGTTACGAGAGAAATGTATGAATCTGGTCAAGCTAGTACTTGTTCCTGTCCTAAGGATTTATTAGAGAAGTGAATAAACATACTTGTTGTGGTAATTAACCCCATGTAAATCACAAATCCTGCCTTTATAGGGTTTTGTTTGTGCTGCTGTCATTAAGGGCTATTCAGTGTTTCCAAACTGAAGGCAGGCCCGAGGTAAAACCCCAGCAAGCAAAGGGGGAAGACATGCAAAATGAGGGATAAAGGAGCTCCTGGCAGGGGGACCCCATCAGGAAACCATCCCCCTTGTCACTGGATCACTTCCTTGAGGGTCCAGAAAATAAAATACAACGGCAATAACAACCATCAAGTCTGAGCATCTTTGGGCAGTCTCAGCTTGGTAACTACATTCTTGTCATCTAAAACAAACAAATAGATTTACCTCCAGCCTCTCGATCCCCAGGCCCTGTTCGTGTGAGGCCCATTTCCCTTAACCAGACAGAGTTCAGAGCTGCCCTAGTGTGTGTGGCACGTGTGTGGCTCAGGACACCACAAGCTGATGAAGAACAAACTGCTCATGCAGTGCTGGGTTAGCTGCTCCTCAGCCTCCGGATGGTCCCTTCCAGAGTCTGTAGGAATCTTTTCATTGATTTCAACAGGCTTTGGGTCAGGTTTAATACTCCCTGACCAGACACCTGAACAGATGCAGAGTGGCAGCGTTATCTTATCTCCTCCTTTGGTTTGCTGGGCTGATCCTGCCTTGTTTCTTCTAGCAGTTAACACCACAAGTAAAGAAAGCCTCTCTCTAGAAGGAAATGCCTTCCATCCTATAACAATCCCCTCAAATTAAATAGCAGCAGCACGATGCCTTTGAAGAAAATCTGAACCGACACTATAATGCTGAGTGGATACTTCAGTTCAGCAGGTTGTTAGACCTCTTGCTGACATCTGCTCTATAGAGCGTGCACATGATTAAGGTTCGGTAGCAGCAACAAGGAATGAGATGTTTCCGTACACACACTTCTGATCACTTTGGTAAGGAGTCGTCGATCAAAGATGCCTTTAAGTTCAGGACACTTCTTTCTAGAGGAAGTTTAATCAGTGAATAATCTGGAGCCACCCAGTTAGGAGCCTGCTGGAGAATTGGAAATATAGTTGGCTTTTCATAGGTCAATACTGCTTGTGAGACGACTATACTTTTCCTCTTGTGCTATGAACCCATCCTGTCTTCTGGCTATATGGTGAAAAAATGATCACCCAACAAAGACAGCACAACACAGCAAAATTGAAAACACATTTAGCAATTTGCATACCTTGCATGCCATAGAACACCCCCAAATCCTGGTGGAAATGTGCATAATGTGCCAGACATCTTGAACCCAGGAACTCCCCTCCCCATAATCCCTCGGGACTGAAAAGTTTCTGATTGTACTCCAGCTTCCCCATAAAAGCTTCATTGTTACTGCAGCCCAGCCTTTACCAGGAGTCATGGCATTGGGCCACAGCCTCCAGGGACACTCTCAAGCTGCACAAAACAAGTTTTTCCAAACAGTTTAAGTATTTCCCAGCCCAGACTCTCACATTCTAGTTGTTTGTGCAGGGACAGTAACCCACCAAGCCCTGCCTAAAATACTGGTTGTTTAAACTCCACAGAGACATTTTTTACTAACATTCCTTACTGCTGTAACCTCTTGACCATTTTAAACTACTATTAACGGGCAGACTCCATAGGCCTAATGTCAAGGAGTCATCCCTGCTGCAAAAAAGTAGCAATCAGACAATAGATACATAATTGCTGCTTCCTTCAGACCACTAGTTCAGCTAGAAATTTCTTACTTCAACCGTACTTTGGAGCAGTCCTCAAGATACACATAGCGCCAACTCAACTGCTCTTAGTTGCGATACTGCTGTCTGATGGAAGGGGGAAAAGGGGCCAGGTGAGAGCTGAAGGGCCCAAGGGGAAGTGCCGTGGTCCAGGGGCACCGGAGGAGCTGTATCTGTTGCAGGGGCCTGGGCCACACGAGGGGCAGCAGTACCAGCAGCCGGCTCAGCGCTCAGCTCCCACCCATGGTGCCCAGAGCACCTCGGGCAGGTCCCTGAGGAGGGCAGGTGGGGCCCCGCTCCCGTGCACAGATTTCACCCTCTCAATAATAAGCAAGGAATTGCTGCAGAGGGAAGAGGCCATTGGAAAATCACTTGCTGTACTTAGGTTTCTTCCATGGAAGCAGGGGGGATCCTGGTATTTGTGTCAAGGGTGCAGGCAGGCTGGGTGCAGGAATCTGATGGCAGCAGGAAGAAGGTGGAGAAGGAGGAATGGCACTGGGACACTTGGCAGCTGCCATGATTGCCTCTGAAGTTGTCTCTCTTGTGCATTGCTCATTTGCAAGGGGCTGCTCCATGAGGGTGGCTCCCCAGTTCCTGGCAGCCTCTTCAACGTGCATTACACGAACACCCAAAGATCATGATCTGGCTTTCAGGGAAGGGCTGGCAGCCTGAAACACACTGCCTTTGGGGATTTGGTGAGAGTGGCCGCTTTCCACAGGGACACCAGCAGCCTGTCCTGGCCCCACAGGAGCCACCAAGCTGTACATCTCCTCCCTGCAGGGCAGCAGCTCCCCAGCCCCACTCTAAACCAGAGCCAGGCCCCAGGTATCCCACACCTTCCTCTCTGTTCTAGGCCTAATCGAGCTAATCAGGACACTCCTTCACTAAATTAGTACTAATTAATGAAACACTAATTTTAAAAAGGGCTGACTGTAATTCACGGCTTCTGCTCATCATGGACTTCTCTCTCAGCACTCACGAGGCACTAGTGTCTCTGCCTCGTGCCAAGGAGGTCGGAGCAAATCAAAAGGCATGGGCACAGGTCACCAGGATGCTCCAGCCATGCCGCCTCAGCTGCCCTGAGCGTCTCACAGGAGGGAAACACCACTTTGAGTCCCCGCTTACAGCCAGGGAGTATTTGGTGGTTTTTAGCACGGGGCCCTTCAGAAGGTGGCTTTTAGGTGGCTTGTTCTGCAAAGGCGATAAAGCAAACAGAACTGGAGCTAGAGAGGAATTTCTGGAGTGCTCAGCACTGGGCCTGGCCTGTGCCAGGAGCCCAGGCTGCCCTTAATGAGCTGCTGAAGGCTGGTGAGTGCCAAGTGGGCAAAGCCTTTTTGCAGGTGTCTAAACACACACTGTAGTTTGAGGGGGGAAAGAAAAGGCTTTAAAATGTGCTCATGAATTCAGTCAGGGGTGCCTGTGCCTAAGGGCCCTCAGTCCATCAACACTTTATCCCCTTGGACATCGAGTGGCTTTGGGCAGGGCTGAGGACGGTGCGGGCAGCCCGCTGCCCTCCCTGCACACTGTCAAGCTTTCCACTTCATGGCAGTGTCCTCTCCATCGAGGCAGCTTCAGCAAGCAAGCATGTAGCACAGTATCACCTAATACCTCGGTAAGGCCCTCTGGCTCAGTTTGGTCTAATTTGCTAACACACACACCATAATTACAGGGCTTGTGTTTAGGCATATCTCAAGAGTTCCTCGTACATGTAATAGGAGAGGCTAATTCATCTGGAGCCCATCAGGGAATAAAAGCTCTGCACCATCCAGGACCAACCCATACAGAGGCCGTCTCACAGGTGGGAAGAACCTTGAAAGCCATTGGAGACCTGTTGCAGATCAAACTTGATGTCTGGCAAGGTTCTGCTTTTGCACCTTACACTGGCTTCCCAGCATCCCTTACGGGCAAGCTCCCTCACAAGAGTGCCCAGTGCCACTTCAGCCTCCCTCTTCCTTGCTTGCCCCATCTAGGGACACCTTGGCAAGCTTGAAGGTCCCAGCCTGGAATGGATGGGCTCAGCCGGCAGGCCAGAGGGTGCTCTGGGGAGACATCCCCAGTCTGCCAGAGGGTGCACAATGTTGGGAAGAAGCCCCGGCTGCTTACTCAAGGCTTTTTGCCAGCATAACTAAGTTGCTTAGAGGTGCACTACCTTTCTTTTTCCTGACCAGGGTAACTATGTCCGCAAAAATCTTAATAGAGACCAAGCCCAGGTGTGGGAGTTGAACCTTTGCCTTGTGTGTGCCCAATGGCAACATCTTGTGTTGTCTAATAAGCTCTATCTTGCATCCCTCAGCACGCAGGTTGAGCCTTGAGCCTTGGAAATGCTTCTTGGGTGTCATGTAAACCCCTGGCCAGGTAATGCAGAGTGGGCAGCTTCTCCAGGCTCTTTGTTCTCCCTGAATGACATCTGCTGCAGTTCTGCACTGAAACTGTCCTTGCTCCAGACTCAGTGCCGCTCTACTTTTAAACACTGATCATCAGAGCTGGTTTACATGCTTTGAGATGCCAGCAAACCAACAAAGAACAGCTGACACAATTCACTGATGGAAAAAGCAGTGCGTGGCATTTTTTTGGCCTAGAAATGTATCTCGCAGTAATGAAACATTCTGGTAGAATTGCTCTGAGCCTGTTCTCTGGACAGACCTGCACCTGATGGAGCAGGACTGTGCACCATGCAATTACAAGTTAGCAGGCTCTGGGGGTAACTGAGAGCCTGTGCAAGGCTCCAGGGGCTCAGCACCCAGGGGGCTTGTTTTTGAACAAGCACTGTAATGGATCCTCTCTGCAATACAGCAAATTTCTGGCCTTGAAGTGGGACTGTTGTGTGAGGGCACAAAGCAATGGCCTCAGCTCTGTGCAGTGGTTAGTCTTTGGGGAAATGGGAGGTTGGCAGTGTTACCAGCAGGGTTGGTGCCTCTTTCTGGGTGCGTTTATAGTTTCTGACAGTTGCTTAAGACATTAATTGTATACGTTCCTCAAGAGAGACTTTTACTTTCTAGAGGACTGAAACATTTTGAGATCTTACAAGGAGTTATTGGCTCTGGCTGAAGAGGAAACCATGCAGCTGCCCGGACCAGAATGCTTCTATGTGAGGATGGACATGGCTGCCACGTGCGGGGCCTGTCAAGGCCTATCGCCGTGCTCCCGACAGAAGATCCCAGCTCTGCATTGGCAGGAGCCCTTCCACTGAAGCGCTACAATTGCAACTACTCTACCAAAGCTACATTTGGCCTTTTATCTGACCTTCTATGATATTTTCCACAACCTCTGGCAGGTCTTCAGTGCATTCAGTTCTTTATATTACAGCAATCAATCCCACATGCAACCAATTAGGTTTAGACATAGTTTGGTGACCATAATATTGTACAGACGTTCTACCAAGTTTTCAACAAGAGAGGGTGGCTCCTACATGTCACTTTCTAGTGGGGAGCACGCTGACTGTAGTTCAGAAATATCCCAAGGAGAAAAACATATTCCAGAATTATACTCCGAGCCCAAATGTCCCACTTGTAGACAACATTCTGGCTTTGTGTACATACAATAGCAACCCAAACACTGTTCCTCCTCAGCGCTCGCAGCACACAGGGCAAGAATCTCACTAGACCTGTGTGACCAGGTTTGTCATCCAATAACTTCATCACCTGCCACTGTCATTGCCTGTGACATACACCAAATATGTTTCGCTTATCAGAAGCAAAGAGGCAGCAGCACCCGTAAAGTCTTTTAGCTCCATTCATTTTGCCTGGGCCCCCAGTGAGGGATGGGAATGCAGTCAATATGGGTGGGCGCTTGCCTTCACTGCCTTTGCACTGAATACAGTTTGGTCCTCATTGCTCCTCTCTCCCTTGCTTGCTGTACTGATGCATCACACTCTGGCTGATGTTTATCGTATTATCTGAAGCTCCTCCTTGGGAAATCTTCAGTTAGAGACACATCTTCTGTCTGTTCATGGTGTGAATCTCCTGCTGATCTGCACTACCCAGACAAATATAAATGGGATCTCATCCAGATCCTTTCCAAACATGTACTGCAAGTTTGCTGTAATGGACATAATACTTTACAGGAGTAACCATAAAAGATTATTTGGCATAGACTCTTGGGAGCAGGCTGGATACCTGGCCCAGATCTGTGTTAATGCATGGGCTGTGCGGTTCCCTGACCAAATGAAAGACAGCAAGATGAGGCAAGATGCTGGATAATTGAGGTGGGATGACAAACATCACAGTTGTTATTCACAGAAATGTACTTGCAACCTGGTTTCCCTGAGTAGGACAAGAGACTGCAGTCCCTGAGATCACCCCCATCAGGAAGCACATCCTTATGCTATGGGTGCCCAGCACCTCCCAGCACCAAGCCTGCAGTTACCAATTAAAACACAAAAATAAATCACAAAGAAAGACAGCATGGAATGAAAATTCAGGAAGCAGTTCATACTTGGATGAAAAATGAAACTTGGTTCTGTTCAGATAACCCTGGAACAGCACAGGTCTTCCAAAATTCAGCACAGGCATTGAAAGCACATCACTAATGTCTCTTTTGAGCCCTGGAATACAAACTATTGACGCTGCTGTCTGTCAAAGGATCCTAGAATCTGTTCACCATGGACTTTGCCCCACTAGTGACTGAGCAGGAGCACGATTCCTCACGTGGGTAATTTTCTTTCAATGAAAGGAGCCAATGTTGATGCTGATTAGTAGCTTGTTTGCTTGCTCCACTGCCAAAGAGAAGATTTCTCGCATCAGGGGGCTTGGTGGCAGCAAGTGCAAGTTCATGCCAGTTGTCCCAGACCTGGAAAGCCCTCTTCAGAAAGTGTTTTCTCCTCTCTTCTTCCTGCTCACACCTTGACAAAGAGAGAGGCCACTGTGGGGACTCCCTAGTCCTTGCCATTGCACAAACACGTAATAAGAAGCACTATAGACCACGGTTCTGGTGGTTTTTGCATTACAGCTGTTGTGGAGCAAAACATCTGGATAACGTGGCAATAGAAACTCTAATGAAGTTCAGATGGGAAATTATTTTATGGAGTAGCTTTCCTTCAAAAATGTCTTTCTGTCAGAATCAAAATGCTTTGTGAAACATTACTTTTACCAAGATTTTTGAAGGAAAAAATGCCAACAATTTTGGGGAAAAAATAGATTTTTGATTTTATGTAATATTTGCATTTTTAAAAGTTATAATGATTGAAATAAACCAAAACTATTTATTTTTGTGGAATTTTCCTTTGTGGAGAATTTCAACATTTTGAGGTTTTGTTCTGAATTGGAATGAAAACAAATTTCAAAATCTCAAAATTGTCTGTGAAACACAATTTCCATTCTCTGGCCAGCTCAAGTTTCGGGCTAGAACATGTATAATAGGTCCCCTGCAGGGAACCCCCTTAGGGGAAAAATAGTCTCTGAATGAATTTACTGGTGCAAACATATAGTTTTTAGGATTTATCTATTTTTCCAAGAACACAATGGCGCTCTGAAAACGTCTCCAAGTCACTACAGAAGAAGCCTCCACAAGTTCCTGAAAAACTTATTTCTGAAAGGCATTGCTAACTTTGCCCTGTTCATGGTGCCCATTTCCTGGTAGTGATATTAGTCATTCAGTTACAGTTGTCATTTATTTCCCATAGACCACAGAACTAATCTCACAGCTATTTTCTTGTCCAACAAAGGCTGGACTGCTCTGAATAGCTTTATATTACATTGTCAAGGTAGGTGTTATCTGTTCAGCTTAAATATTCAATAGAACAGAATTTTTCCTCTGGGATATCTAGATGGATTTAAATATTTAGTCTTAGCAAATACTTCTGCCCCAAAATAAAATAAAAAAACCAGACATTACAAACAATCCGACTTGCACCTGGATGTGCAAAGACCAAAAACCCACTGTAGGACAAATTAATTATTAGGGACACTGATCTACTGCAAGTGCTGTTGTCATGGGGATTACTTTGGATTTACAGTGACATAGAAGAGATTTTGTGCCAGCCTGTCCACAGCAGCATTATATATCACAAAGGTATGAAGAAACCAAATAAATGAATTAAAATAATAAGTTAATCATGCACTCTATTAAACAAACAAACAAACCCCTGCATACGATGTTTTTGTTTGCTGCCTTTTTCTAGTTGTGTTTTACTGCTGGGGAGTTCATGTGCGCTACTCTCGGTGTGTGCACGGCACACCGTCCGGCTGTATTCTGGAGAGCGTCTCTGCTCCTCCAGAAAGCAAAGGCTTTGTGTCAAGGTGAAAGCTGAACTAAACACACACTCTGCAGTCAAAGTTTGTTTATAACTCCTGACTGCTGGGTCAGTTATGCGGCAGTTTCACTAAACAAACAAGTAGAAAGCAGGTCAATGTCCAAATACTGGAGGGCAGCTTATTTAAATTGCATGAATAGTTGTCAGAGGAGTAAAGTTGTAAGTGAAACACATCGTCTCTGTGATAAATAGAAGTGCATGAAAGGTGGTAGATCAAACTCACGCCCAGGTATGGCTCTGGGCTGGCCTTGCCTTTCACTACGATGCCTTTGACCAACTGTCTCAGCATAACGCAGGAAGTTATTGAGAGCACATTTGGCACTCGATGCGTTTGTTGCAGAATTGGCAACATAAATCTTTCAATCCACTGTCTGAGCTGCTATATTGTAAGGTGCGTGTTAAATCACGACAACAGGATTCATTTTCTGAAGGGCCAGAGAGGGGAAAACAAACCAAAATTGCATGGTAAATCTATCAAGGAATGACGTAGAGGAGCCCAACTGGTTGGATTGGTACCATAGCTGTCCCTTTCCCATACGTCTGTTCAACAAGGCATTTTCTGGCATTTCACCCTATTGTGTTGGCTGTTTATCTTGCATATACATACCCTCTCCTTTGCTGAAATGCCCATGCCTCTCATACACTTAAAGCAGTTCTCTTTAGAAACCCCGTGAGGTGCAGAAGTGCCATTCCTCATTTTATAAAGGCAATTGACTCCCAAAGTTAAAAAGGCTAGCTGGCTGCCGAAATGCAAGCAGCCCTGTCTGTAGCTGAGACTTCCCTCTGAATTTTCTTCTTGAAAGACTGAATGCTTGTCTGGATCCAGAGAACATTTCCAGCCACTCATCTTTCAAAATCCTGCATATCCCTTACTGAACATACACATATCAACATGAGCAATCAGTCATCTGATGCACATAAATTCATTACGATGCACAGAAGTTCATAAATTTGTTATCAGCCACTATGATGTAACCACAGCCTTTTGACATAATACCCCTCCTTTCCTTTAGTGCTAGAAAGCATGTAAAAAACCTGCCCATCTGATTAGATACCTAATTTTAATTTTAAACAATCCCAATATAAATATATTCCCTCTTTGACTTGTATTGTCCAAGAAATGTGTTAGCGTGCTTCCTGCTCAGAGGCTGACGTTGTGATGCCACTGTCAAGGTGCCCCATCACACTGCCACCAGGTAGCTGTGCCAATGCCATGGCTTGGTCCAGCTCTTCCACTTTAGAAAGGAGAAAGCACTGTTACTGTTGGACATGGAGAGGCAAGAGTCACTCAAGGAGTTAGCTCCCTCCTGGGAAGGAACCTAAGGTGGTTCTCATGTGATTTATAGTAATTCACTTGTTTTATGTCAGCAAATTCATTAACCAGAGTCTGGGTCACTTTCCTCAGTGAAAAAAAATCAGTACAGACATTTTAGAATCAGTCTTTAAATTTTTACGCACTTTTTAAGGCTCTTCTCTTTCCAGTATGCCTCTGCTCCTGTGTTTGGAAAATTTCCCTTTAGATGCTATTATTTATCTTTTATAGATTTGCTCTCCATCCGTATTTCTGAGGGGGACTGTCAGCAGCACGCTGTGGTCTTGCTCTGCTCTGTCTGTAGCATGCACTGCCTTTGACAAGAGCAAATGTAAACCAGGGTCATCTACCTTCAAACACACCAAACTGAAACAAAAATAAAGATTTGCAAAATGAACGCAATCATGCAGATTTATTCTAAGGGAAGTGGGCAGAGAATTGGTCCCAGGAAGACTGTAATACGGGAATCCCTAGATTCCTAGACAAAACCTGTCTAAATGAGTTTGTGGTCAACACTTGAAACAAGCAATTGGCCCTCCCATCAGCTCTTACAACAGACAGATTATGGCAGAGCTCCACGTGGCTGGCACGGAAAGCTCCTCCGCGGCTTCTGCTGGCAGCCTGACATGTGAAGGTGCGGTAACGCATTAACTGCGCACCGCGAGATAGAAACCACTGCTGCTTCGGATTTTACCTCAAATACTTTTTTTCAACTCAGTATGTAAACATGTGAGCAAATGGGCAGAATGGTTTAAAAAGCGGCAAGCATGATTCAAATGCTTAAAGGAGAAGAAGATATTGTTCGGCTGAGCAGAAGTGAGAGAGAGGCAGCTATCCAACTCGGAGGGACAAGGGATTTGTTCAGGGAGCCACAGAAATATTTGTCTAGAAGCCACAGAAGAAAATGAAGAAAAGTATGCTCTATAATTAATATCAAGACAATCTTGTATCACTAAGATCTAGCTGGGAAATATTTCCTTCAGGGAAGCTCTGGACTTTAAAATCTAGCAGATTTTCTAAAAGCTAGAGAATAAATACATGCATAGAGTAATGAAAATAGTATTAGATTCCCATGCAGAAGGTGTAAATGAAATAGCAACAGCACTTTTACAGCAGCAAGTTATACAGAACTAAAATTCCAGTGAGAAAGAACTAAACTGCTGTCCCATAGACAGTCAGTCTCTGATCCATCCCCCGTCAGTGGGAAATAATGGGAGAAGTTAATTGGGTCAGTATAAAAACAATAAGGAAGTGAAAGAAACAGAGGCAGAAAGTTCATCGCTTTCTGTTGTCCAGTTCCCTTTACAGTGTGATCGCTGGTTTGCAATGACACAGTGAAAGAAAAGCCTGCTGCAAACTTTTTTGCACCTTTCTAAGCAGATGAAGACAATTAGAAACATTAACAAGTCTATTTGATTAGCAGCAGCAGCAGCAATGGCTGTTGTGTTACAGTAGCATTGAGAGTCACAAACGGTGTGCCCGGGCCCACTGCACACTGCATCCTACAAGCACACGGTAACAGAAGGAAGAGTTTAAAACCTTGATCTTATTTATTTGTAAAATTTTGATTTGATTTAAAATTTGTTCTGTTCCAGCAAAGATTTATTTGTGTGCTTTCTTTACCACTGTGAGGAACGTGACTAGTCACAATGTGGAAAGCAAAGCACATGCAGGACGAGAATCAGAAACAAGCAAGAAGGAGAGGGGAGAAGGAGAATATTAGCATCCCTGAAGACTTTCTTTTCCTTTGCCTCTTTGTACTGTGAAGTTTTATTTAATGCCAAGCCCCTCTGCACTCAGAAAACATGGTTGAAGACCCAGAGAAGGCTTAGATTGCCTTAAAACTTCAGAGATTTAAAAATGGCAACACAGTTTGGCTTCTTGTTGCTTGGCATCTGGTTTCCGAGCCTTGCAGTGCATTTGGATAACATTTTCAGGCTTTTCCCTGCAACTGGAAGAATTAGAAATTTATTGTTAAAAAAAAAAAAAAAAAAAAAAAAAAAAAAAGAAAGAAAGAAAAGTGAGAGAGTCATGTGATTGTGTGCTTCCAGGAGCCGAGACTTGAAGAAAAAGCCCACCCCAGACTCACAATAAAATCATGAGAATTGAAAACACCAGACTTAAGAAGCTCATCCAAGATTTCTGCTGTGCATATGGAAAACCAGGGTGTTGTCAGGACTAGTTAGCTAATGTTATAAAGCACTCAGAAGAAAAACGTTATTATTTAGGAGGAAACCAAAGTGTAAAGTGTTTTACATATAAATCTGCCCTTTAGAAGGGCAACATTAAAAACGCAAGATTGAGCTCCGGATTACTGAAGGGTAATAAAGAGGTTTTAAACACAGCCATAACTCATTCTGCATGAAAATGACTCCGCAGTGCCTTGACCAAGCTGAAAACAGGACCTCTGGAAGTGATTAGGAGTGGACTGTCTCCCGTCACGCCTCCCCACCTCATCTTCTGCTCGGGCTGGTTGATGGGTGCAGCAGCCCAGAGAGAGGAGCGAGCCCAGAGCCAAGCAGGGAGACCGCAGCTCTGCACCCCGCTGCCTGCCTGGGAGCCCAGAGCAGGGCAAAGGCTGGTGGCACAGCTCTGCTGGCTCTGGCAGGTAACGCCACACAAAGAAGCATATTGTGCTGTAGTGTAGATGTCCCTGCGTCTACATCACAGTGATTTCAGGGGTTTCTGACCAGCTGTAGCCTGGCTGTGTGGACTAAAATAGTACCAGCAGTTGGAGCCTGCCTGATGCGCTCCTGGAGCATCTCTGCCCGCCTGGTTTCAGGCAGAGCAATCCAGTTGGCACAGCTGAGGCCATCTTGCTGTGCAGCAGAATCAGGCAAGGGGGAGCAATGGGGAGATTTACTTTGAAAGGGACTCCTGAGCTGAACTAAGACACTGCTGCAGGCTCGCCCACTGCTCCGTGTGAACAGTAGGGAACGTTCCGTAGGGACGTTCCCTATGTTCCCTACGTTCCGTAGGGCGTTCCGTAGGGAACGCTGGGTCTGAGGGCGGAACTGAGCTTTCTGAAAAATATATTTTAGGCCAAGTGTTTTTCAACTGCATCCATTTGTGGGTCCAAAAAATATTGCTAAGGGGGTGAGAACTCCTTTAAAGCACATGCAAGCCTGCTGACACAGGGTTTGCTTTTCCTTTGCACCTTTTGCAGGCTGTCCAGAAGTCCTTCCTTTCCCCAGAAGTCTGCAGCTGAGGATCACTACTTTCAGTCTTTTGGACCAGATCTGTGAAGTGGCAGAGCTCTGTTTGGTTTGGTGGCACTAGAATAATTCACACATGTTGAAACATTCATTTCCTGCCTTTAGCTGCTTTGGAGCTGGACCTGTCTTAGAAGGCACTTAGCTCCTTGGAACCCAGCAGTCCATTCCTCCTTCAGGTACAAGGCAAAGGGAGTCCCGTTGCTTTGTTAGGAGAGAACTTAAAACAAACAAGCCGCCACCAACTGCAGTTCATGTATATGGTTATGATTTTAAATTGCAAACAGGAGGCTACTTGGCTTTGCATGGTAAGCATTGTCTGGCAGCGGACGGGCTCCTCTGATCTCCCTGAGCCTTGGATTGCTGCTGTGAGATTGTGTCACAACTAGTCATTAATTATTTCATCAAAAGCTTATTTTTCTCATTTCCTCATCATTATTTCCACCTAGTTTCTTATAAATTGAATCCAGTTATTGGCACAGCTTGTTTCTCCCAAGCAGAGAAAAATATTGACCTTAGAAAAAACGTACTGTTGATATATGTAGTTCACGTGCGTATGTATGCACACACCAGGCAAGAAATTACTGTATGTGTATAAATATTGCTCAGGGCCTCTTTGTCCTCCTGCTTGCTCTGGAAGCAGATTCCCCTTCTTCCTACCTGTTAATAGGTAGACATAGAGTCTTTCTCTGGGAAAAAGCAGACAGAAGGTGAGCGCAGCTATCAGGAAAAAAAATGGCAGATCTATCAGTGCCATCACTTCCTCAGCAGTTATTTATTTTTAAATGTGTATTCTTGGACAAATGAGACCCCTCCTGGGGTAATGGCAGCCCAGATAGACAAAACAGCATAGCTCTGGCACTACTTATGGGAGATAATTACAGCCTCAAGAGAGTCATGAAGACCAAACCCAAAGAAGCAGGGGAGGAGTGAGGCAGCCAGAACATCCAGAGACAGGGCTCGGCAAGCTCTCCTGTCACCAGCCGCCAAGATGCTACAGAGAGGAGCGACCAGATCCACTGACCCCTCCTCACCCCCTGAGAATAAAGGCAGCCTCACAAGTACATTGCGGTTGACAGCCCAAAGTGTGGAGGCTACCAGGCTGCAGTGGGCTGGAGGTGAGGGGATTGCCCCAGAGGCTCTCCAGGCAGCCCCAGCAGCCCGACAGCTCTGTCGTTAAACCGAGACAGCAACAAAAGCTGTTGGACGGCAGTGTTGCTGCTGCCACCCTTCTGGAGCCTGGGGCAGGAGACGGGAACACTAGCAGTGATCTGCTGCTAAGAGTCATCTTGGTGAAGAGCCCAGCTGTTTTTGGGAAACAGAGTCTTCTCCTCACAATATGTTCAGTATGCAGTGTGCAAAGCATTGAGGAATGTCAGCGAGGTCCCTTCTGTGCCTGACTCAGCAATGGCGCCGCGATAAGCGCGGTTTGTCCTGAAGCTCGTGCTAAAGACCGTGGGATTTACCACAAGGACTCCAACTCTTTCACAACACAAAAGGCACAAGAACATGACAGCAGCCACATTGGGCCAGGCCAAAGGTCCAGCTAGCTCCTGTCTCCAATAGTGGCAAAAGCAAAATGCCTGGGGAAAAGTGTGAGCACAGGGTAAGCACATACAGCATTTCCCCTGAGTGCTCTCCAGCCCCCAGCCATCTCCAGCTTAGGAATTTCTGGAACCAAGTATGGTTTTGCTGTACTTAGAGCCCTGTAAACTGCTCTGAGTTGCATCCTTCAACAGTCCTTGCATTTCCCCAAGTTGTTGTGCTCTCTCAAGACTTATTCTTTCTGGTAGCTTATTTATTTGCCCTCCCGATAGCTGGACATATGCCTGTCTACAGCATTTATCTGAATTTTCCACTCTTGGTCTTATGCGCTCTTCTCTTCCCCATCCCTCAAACTTCACCCCACCTGCCAGAAGCTCAAGCCACCCACTGGGCCTGCCCATCACTTGAAAGGAAGCCCTTCCATGCTACAAACTTTTGCAAAACCTTTCAGTCCCACACTACATGTATTGTCCCGGGTCTCCTCACCTGCACCAGTTCCTTCTGACACTTTGTTTTTGCAGTTCTCTGTCCAGGACTGGTGCCCCTCTTTGAGGTTTACCAGTGGTCCCTCCAAAATCTCTTAGAGTTGTATATGAGAAATGATAAACTAATTTTTGGTGCTGTCACCTTGTGTAACCAAGTTAGGCCATGAAGTGTGTGACACTCCTGAACTACGCGGATAAAATGCGCATCTGATTTCTGGAAAGTGTGCAAAAGACAAAAACCTTAGGTCTTTCTGGAAATCCCCATACAATCCTTTTTGGCTCCTGAGAAGGACTCATTAAACTGTCTGCAAGCCCTCATTGGCAAAGACCTCAATGTGAGAGGACGCTGCAAGGAGAGGCCCAGTTTTAGTAATTCAGAACTGACAGTGCAGAGACAAGTCCCTGAGATCTGCACCACGTAGCTCATTCCCAGAAGCAGCAAGTCATTCTCAGTGCTACGACAGTCAGGGGAGGAGTCCGTGTAAGAGATCACAGCTGTCCCTTTTGGGAAGGCGGTGTCCGTACTTCATCCTGGACTTCCCCAGTGATGAATCACGTCTCCAAGAAAGCTATTCCCATGAGTGCAGTGGGTTCAAAGAACAGCTCTTGCACCCAGGGCAATGAGTCAAGCCTCTGCTCTCTATGCTTTCTGTTGGATCGTCCTCAACGTGGACAAGCAGACCCCACTGCTGCTCTGACAGGGGAATAAAAGCAATGGAGCTTCTTCACCAAATCAAAGGAAAGCTATTCCTCTCACGTCTCATTCATGGTGGAAAGCAAGGAGGTCAGGGAAGGTCCTATTGTTTTTCTTATTTTCTCCTTACCAGTAACCAGAGTCAAGGACAGAGCCTTATGTACTCTGGGCAAAAAATTTCCTCCTCTACATTCTCCACAAATACTCATTATAAAGAGTTAATTCCTTGTCTGGCTACTAATTATAAAGATGAAAGTCCTTTTCTTGTAGAAATGGTACACTCTGGGTAGGGTTCTTGTAAGCACCTCTATATTCCTCTGTGCTGATCCTAAGGAGTAGAGATCATGTCTGCACATCTATGGGGAGTGTCTCAATGCCCATCAACCGCTGGCTTCTCACAGCCAGTAAGTGTGTGTGTTTCAAGTGGCGGTCACATGAGCTCCTGGGTGCTGCCCTGCCAGAAGATATCTTCATTTAGGAAAGCAAATAGGGAGGCAAGCTTCATCTTGCTTCACATGCAAAGAAAAGAAAGGATGCAGAAAAGAGTGTAGCTTAATCATTGGATGCTCGTCATGAGGACTTGGCACAGCATCCATCACAGCCCTTCTGCAGTGTCAAACCTCTGCTCACCTCTGCAAATGGCACTGGGAGAATCTGCACGTATTCTAACAACACGGCTCACCACAACTTCAAAAGCTATCCCAAGCAGATGACCAGCTGAAAAGTCATCCAAAGCTGGAATGAGCTCCTCCACCAGAAGGAGCACACAAAGCACAGGGGAAAGCTATTATCAACATAAACAAGTGTCTTATTTTTGGCTTTGCCAGTTGTTGCCCATTTGTGTTTGCTGTGAAGTCATTGTCCTGCAACTAACAGCAGGCACATTGCATGCATGACATTATCAAAGCAGGAGATGTTGTCATGCTCCATTGGAATTAGAAGTGTTGCCAGGAAGAGAAAATAATATTTTAAAGTATCACGTTGCTACATCCCCAGGTATCTACAGAACAGGACAGTGTTTTAAGATGCTTTTTTAACATCACTATCAGTGTATAAGCAAAAGGAGATGATTTTATAGCTAAGGTTTACCTGTGTAAAAAACTGGAAGAAAAAAGAATACCTGAAGTCCAGCTAATGAACATGGAAATCAGCCATTGGTTGAAAAAGTTTCACTGAGTTCGAAATGTTATTACTGTATTTACTTTCACACAAACTTTTTTCTACCTATCCCTTTAAATCATTCATGTGTTGAAAATGAAATGCAGGATTTTAATAGTTGCTATGTAAAGACTGGGAGTTCTTAGGGGCAGGGCCCCTTTTTTTTTTTTCTACAACATCTAACACAACAAGGTTGTATCCTGGCTAATAGCCAAGACATCTGTTCCCATATAAATATTAATGCTATACCTCAGCATGCACCCTCTGATAGTTGTCAGGGCTGTAATTCACAACACACATCTCACCAAGAGATTTTCCTGCGCAGCACTCCAAAGCCCTAACAAGCTTTGAGCAGATGACAAAACAGCCTGGCAAGCTGGCAGTGACAGCAGAAATGGATATTTCTGCAGCAAACCCAGAGATTTATGCAACATCTTCAGGAACAACGATACATTATGGAAACACTGCACATCTGCATAATTGCACTCTACATGATGCCATCTACTTCGTACAGCCCACTGTGCTGGAACATGTGCACCGATCACCTCCAGTACGCTGGGCTCCATTTAAAACACATTAGTACTAATCGCTGCTTCTTCTCCCACTTTGATGCAGGATTAAGCACCAGGAGGAATGTACAAGTGCTCTGCCGTCCCCCCATGCACACGCGTCCTGCTCACAGCAGACTTGAGACTCAGCGTGACAGAGGTTATGTCCTTATGGGGTAACGCCACTATACACAGTGCCTGGGTTTCACTGTCAAGAATGCGGCTGGTTTAATGGTAATGGCTCTATGTTAGAGTTTTATATTGAAACATTCCCACCCCTGGACCAGCCTAGCTCAGATGAGCTGTTGTTTCAGTGCACTTATGCCAGCAACCTGTCTCAAAATCTCCTTTGCTCACAGTCACTTTGGCCACTCCTGAGCTCCATGTTGGAGCTCTCAGCTGCCTCTGAAGAACAAATGTGACAGCAATGGAAGTGCCTCTGACACATTTTGATTGCAAAGCTTGAGCACAGCCTGACGTGAGCTAAAGGAGCCCATGGGTGCCCCGCTCCCACAGCATGTGCCACCCCGTGGGGCTATTTAATGGGCCTGTCTCTGCATTGGCACCACTCATACTGAACTGAGCTCTGAGCTTTTCACATTAAGGAGCAACAGGGTGTCTCCTTCCTTCTTGCATGTGTGTCTTGTGGACCTAAATGGCAGCCCCACATGAGATGGTGGGGAGGGTAAGGGAGATGTAAAGTAGTGAAAAGTTAGAGTTCCTCTAGGAAGTACACAGAAACCAGAAAACCAAAGGGACCTCACTGTGCCAATGCAGTTTCTGAGATAACTCATTTGAAAGCAAAAGGGGAATAATATGTTTAAACTGAGGCAGAATTACACAATTAGGAGGGGCTGGGATACTACCCAGTTGACAGAGTCAGCGATAGAAGAGAGCCTTAGCCATGCGTCAAGAGAGGAACTGGACACATTTTTGGAAATGGAGCAAACTGAGGCATAAAGCCACTGGCCAAGGTTAAATGAGCTGGAAAAGAAAGTGATTTATATGTCCTGGGCTGATAAGGGCAGGTCTTGCTGGGCTTTCAGGGCAGACTTTCCCCATTTGTTACTGTTCCTGCATTGCATGCGTGTTCAGTCCATATTGATGAGATTAAATGTAATGACTTTGGAAGTGTGAAGTCATGACTGCTTTGAAACTCTCAATCAATGGGAAAAATCCAGATCGCCTTTCCTGAAGCCAGCAGGGAAAGGTTGGACTTAAACCAGTTTGGCAAAAACCGGTATTCAGCCTTTGATAACATAAGACAGTATTGCTTAGCGTAAGCAAAGGTAGCAGATTTGGGCTCTTGAGAATACATTGCTCGTATCAGAGAAGGGGTATTCTTTCCCCAGCATTAAATATTTTTCTGATGCAATATTCAGTGGCAACCGAGCTACATATGGGCTGAAAACCAAGCTGAGGTTTTACAGCTCCCATTGGTTCAGCATCTCTGAAAAGTCATATGCACATTCTCAATGGGGACATAAAGAAGAGGCATCCTGGAGATGAGACCTGGCTGAAGTCTAAACGTGTCCATTCAAGCACGTGTATCATGTCCACTGCCACCACCTACTACGTGGAAACTGAAATCCTTGAAACAAGGGGAGGGAGTAGGCGTTCGGGGGGTGTCTTCCCTCTAGACTCAGCAATGAGAATGAGAAGTTACATCAGTCTTTCTCAGAAGCTAATCTGTGGCTTTCAGGCCAACATGGTTTGTTGCCAATGACAATTTGATCTCTGCATCAGCAGGTCACAGAGATCAGGTAGGGGCAGAGGGAGTGCTTGTATCAGCCCAATGAGACAAGGCTGAGCTCTGCCCACTGTCTCCTTCCCCTTTGGTTGGCGTCTCCCTGTTCCGAGTTTAGGGGGGGAGGGAAGTTACCCTTTGAAAAACAAAGCTGAGTTACGCTCAAAGGCAGCTGCTGGCCACTTCTGGCTGGCAGCTGTGATGCTTCCTGGACATTTGGGTGGTTCTGTAAAGGAGACAAAAAGACTGTGTAACACACAGGTTGTTTACTAAAGGCTAGACTGATGAGATAGTGTCTGTGATACCTGTGCTAACAATACAGCATTGATCTCCTTGCTGCCACTGCAGGGCACAGCAGCGCAGGCTCTGGCCTCTTGCCTCCTGGATCGCTGTCCTGATGCACAGCGGTCTAAGGACGGATGGCACTGCAGTAAAGGCCACTCAGCAGCCCCCAGGGAGGTGTGTGCCACTATGGTGCCCTGAAGAGGAGCGGTTGGCCTTGCTTTGGGGGAGTGGGGTGGGCTCACCTCGCATGCTGGCCTGGGTGAAAGACCTCTCTGCCAGGCGGGCGGCTCCACAAAGCCAGCTGAAATGGATGCAGGAGCTATTTTGCCAGAAGTCAGTGTCAGACTAGGTGCAAAATGTGGTGTAGGATGTGAAATCTGCATCCTGGGACATAGAGTCAAAAAGAGAAGACAGGTAAGAGCTGCAAAGGATGAATCTTATATCATCAGCCCGGGAGTCTGGCTATGCTGGAAGAACACTGGGACTGGACGTGCAGCTACAGCTCCTGTGTCACTCTGAGGCAGCCTAAGGACAGCTTAGCCATCAGACTTGCATGGAATAATCTTTCCCAGCCTCTCCCCAGAGCCTGAGAGGGTTTGGCCTGATTCATCTTGATTGGGTTTTGGACCAAACCCAGAAGGTATGAGGGTTTCAGCAGAAGATGGCTGGGACCAGAGTTTCTTGAACAACCCTAAAGCCAAGCTGATAAAGAAACTTTTACAACACAATCCCCATTTTACAAATGAAGCAAGAGATATGAGGAGATAGCAGATTAAAGAAGATAAGCCTTCTGCTGTTCTCCATAAGTCCATGATACTGATCTTACCAAGCTTAAGGCACTCAGACACTGCAGGGTTGAAGCCTAAGATAAAATGTGTGGGGAAACATCATGAACTGAATATAGATCTCCTGGTTGTGGCCACAATTCCTGAATGATAAACATAACTTCCCTCCCAATGAAACACCGAGCAGATAATAACAGCCTTAAATAAAACTGTTACAATAAAACACTGTTAAATAAAACAGCTTGCAGTCTGGGATTGTGACTGGAGAAAGGAAAGCAACAACTCGCAGCATCTTGAATGCACACCAATAGGTAATGGCTGAAGGAATCTCACAGGCAGACTAAAAAGCTAAAATTGCTACCACCACCCCATGCTTAGATTCTGATGCCAATGATGTAGCATTATAACTGCATTCCCTGTATGTGCTAGCAACTTGGAAATGAGTCTTCCCCCTCAAGTGCAGAATTGTGTGACTCCCCCTGCAATGGGCTGACAGCAGGGCTCAGGCAGCGGTAGGAGAGCGCATGTCATTGCTGCAATCTGTAATCAAGGTCTGTGGTGCTCAGGACTTCAGTAAACAAGATCTTCTCGTGTTTACAGTGCATTTGGGAGATAAGCAGGAGTTCCAGACACTAGAAGTTCATGATCTGCTCCTCTCCTATCATTCAGACAGCTATTTCCCTCGGTATGCTCTGAGGATGCAAGGAGTACAACTTCCTGGGGACTTCCGGCTGGGCTCAGGCATCCAGGATGACAATTTGGGCACAGCTCTCTCACACATTAGCCCTCAATGGTAATGACAGCAAGGGCATGGCAGGCTGAGCCACCTGGCTTGGCAGTCTGCAGTGCAGAAACAGCTATAGCAGCTGAGGGAAGTGGAGACCTGACCTTTGCTGCTTCAACCTCCCCTTTCTCCCTTGTCATGTCCCTTTGAATCCCATCTAGGTTCTCTAACAATCACATCTACAAATGACAAAGCATCTCGTCAGTTTAGAATTGGAGGCTCTCCACATAACCTCTGACCCCTGCATTCTTACTTACTTCCCAGAGAAGACATTCTCCATCATTTCCATAGGCCTCCCAACCATCTCAAACTCCATAAGCATCTCCTTGCCTTCCTCACTTGGCTGGATTTTTAATATTCTAAACCCTTAATTGTCTTTCTCAGGTAAAGCCATGCTGTTTCTGAGCAGCCTGTTTCAGTGAATGACTGCTGCAATGAGTCCCTGATCAACTCCTCTTATCTTCATGATCTGACACATGTGAATGCTCCAGCAATGCAAGGCACTGGCTGTGCTCCTGGCTGGGGAGGCCTGTAGCACCTGGCTGAAGAAATTCTGCACTTCCTGACTTGTTCTTTCCGTACATCTTGGAAAAACATCTCTATGTAATAAGGTGCGTTTCCCACTCTATCTTAAAACAAAACCAACCAGAAGCAGACACAAAGTGGCTTCTGGCCAGGACTTTCCTCAAAACATCTGCTCTGCAGCTCAGTCAGGCTCTGTGCCCTGTGAAACCAGGCTTTAATGAAGAAGGAAAGGAAGAGGAAGTAAAATCACCTGTGGCTTTGCTTCTGAAGAACTGGATGGTTGCATTAGGCTTGGTTCAGCCTGGCTTTGAACACAGGTGTTAACTAAAGAAAACGTGTACTTTTCTGACCTGTAGCCTGGAGAATTAAGGGCAAGGAATGCGTGGCCTGATGTGGCCTGATAGGAAGGAGTCTATTACAAGCAAGTCATGTAAGTCCATGCAGTACGCAATTCCCTTTTAGTTCCTACATTTTGACTTTATACACTGTTCCGCAGCATAAACGTGTTATTGGTCATCATTATTGCTGCAGGTACAGCTGAATAATACTGTCTCTTATGTGAGCTTGAAAATGTCAAGAATTAGCACGCCTAACATACTAACTGCCAAGCATTTCAGAAATGACTCCATTTCACTAAATCTTAGCACTAAATCCTCTTATATCACCTAAAGAACAGATCTCTTTTTGTTTTTAACATTTACTGCGCTGTCTGCTTGGCTACCAGCTGCTGCTATCTGACTGCTGTGGTCGGTAACCGTAAATGTGGGGGGCCATTTTGAAACCAAAAGAGATTAAAGACAAGAAGAGGAAGTCCAACAACTTGAAGATGCTATCATCAATCCACAGCTGGCCGGGAACAGGAAGCAAGCGGAGATGGCATACATAACATACAGCCTCTATGGCAGAAAGACAAACAAAAATTAGAAGCTGTACAAATGGTAAAGGTTGTTTCTGAGTAACTACTGCTCTGGGCTGGTCATCTGTGAATGAGAAGCACACCCTTAGAGCAAGGGCTCTTTCCTGGTGCTGCCCAAGCACAGTTTATCTGACAGCACAAATGCTTTCATAGCCAGTTTATAAAGGGAGCAGGGCCCAGTGTGAAATGGAGTGTAACAAACTGCAAGGGAAAATGAGGATTGGATTAATTTCCATGAGTGTCAGAGCTTTGTATGGATCATGGTGGAAGGACATTCAGGTCCTGAATGTTTTCATCACCAGTTTAATTACAGCAGATGAAATACAAAACAAGACAAGGCTGCTCATACATAGCTTGCAGGGAAAATAACGTTATCATCACCTCGGGATCCTGCATGCAACGGAAAAGCTGCCATTAGGAGAAAGGCCGTTTCAGGCCAACAATGAAAGAGCCAGATGTGGGAAGGCACAGCAGTCCCTGAGAGCCAGCCTGGAAAGGAGGGCGTGCTGGGTACTCCGAACCACAAGAGCAGCAGTTTGGGCAGAGCTGCTTTGCTCCCTCCCAGCACTCAGTCCAAGGTGAGGGTTCTGGGATCCCCAGGAGTGCATTTTCTGGTGTGTTGTGTCTGCTCAGGGCAGCAGGTAGTCAGGATTTGCCTGCGGCCTCCCCTGCACACAGACCACAGTGCAGTGGTGGCACCAGCAAACCAAAGCCATCCCTACTGCAGCTGCATGAAGAAAAGGGACCACAAAGAGTCCACAATATGTTTCACCTCCTCATGGACCCTTGAAGCCAATGTATGCGAGGAGAGCTCTCAAGCCGGGGAGAAGCAGAGCACTCAGGCTAGGGCCAGGCACAGGGCAGTGAGAGGAAAGCACTGTGTCCTGACTTGCAGCCAGTGGAGTTTGGCCAGCTCCAAGTATCCGACCCACAGCTCATTAAACACTTCACAGTGCAGTCTGAATCTTTTCTTTAAATTTTGTTAATGCCACGAAGTAAATTGTACCTGTAATATATTTGGATGCGTAGCTTGCATGAGATTGGATTAAGGTACAGAAAGCTTCTTAAACACAAAAGTGCCCATTGTAGGAGTGCTGTCACTAACAACACTGTACTCATTTGGAGCAGAGTTCAGCCACAGCCTACCGAGCGTCACTGTAGGGAACTCAAAGCGGGCACATTCAGCCTAAGCACTAATACCCAATATCTCCACCAGTGAGGTAATTATGATAATCCCTTAATTACTGGCACTCAGAGAGTTTGAGGAAAACCTGCCTGGCAAACAAGCTCACCCTATAAAAACAGAAGTTCAGAGGCCAGAGGAAAGCTGAAAATATTCAAGTGAGTAAAGTGAGAATAGGGAAAGTTATAAAATCAGTGAGAGTAAAAGATAATCAAAGGGGGAGATATGTAGAAGAAAAACCAGAATCCACATTTTAAAGATTACTTTCTTGTCTTCACTGCTTGCTTCCCACAGCCCTTTCTGGCAGAAATACAGGAACTATTGTACAGGCTTTGCCGAGGTCCCTCAGTACCCCAGCTCTTCTTCCTCTGAACATCACACTTCATGGAAGAGAAAGCACAGGAGAGCTGGGACATGGAAAAGTGGAGGGAGGATGACCCAACATTTCTGCTAGCTGAATTACAGCCGCTTGCTGTAACCACTGGCTCCTACTGCTTTCTGTACAGCAAACTCACAGCATGCAGCGGGCACTGCGCTGTCCTGACTGGCGTTAGGTGCTAACAGGAAGCCCAGAAAGACTAGATAAAAACTGAAAGGAAACGAACAGCACCAGATGTAATGAATTTCACCAAGGACTAGAGTGTGCCTGAACAGCCTGCCCCAAGTGAGGGGCTGTGCGTGGCTGGGCTGCCTCAAAAGCAGAGTGGGGCGAGCGCTTGACTGTGAGTCACTGCTCGTTTCCTGTTCTCTCCCCGCTCCGTGATGGAGTAACTCATGTTGGCCGTGCCAGCTCCCCTCGCCAGGGCACTGGGCTGCTCGCCTGGGCACCCCTCCTCCAGGCTGCGGCGGCAGAGGGGGGCCACGTGGTGCCAGGGTACTGCCCTGGCACAGTGTGGGGGAGCCGCTCCATGAGACACCCATGTCCCCTGCTTGGCATGGGGAAGTCAGGGGTGCTCCGGGTGTCACGTACAGCAAGTGGTGACGCTGGTCTGGAAGCACGAGTCACAGCCAAGGCAAACTCCCAAAACTTGTCTTGGTCAGAGGAAAAGAAGAGTATTGGATTCACCCCCAGGACATGAATCTGCTTGGAAAGATACTAAAAATGGGGATTCTACCACAGTTTGATGTCTCAGGACACAGGGGTGCTTTGCTCGCATTGAAGTTTCCCTCTTTGATTTGTAAAACAGAAGGCCGCAGCCTTTAATGCCTACAGGACTTGGGGCTGTGTGCTCTTCATCAGAGCTCCAAATGTGGTGATTTATCAAACTGAACTGCATGGAGAACAAACACTCAACTCAGGGTCCACGATCAGTGCATTCAGGACTGTTTACTAATAGCAAATCACAAATGTAGCATATCACACGCTGTGCTCAAACTACAAACCACTGCAAAATTACTCATGCAAATTTGTTAAAATAGAATAAAAGACATTGAGCAAAGCACTGAACAAACTCTGCCATGCCAATCGTTCCTCAACAGGATAGTGCTGATGGTGCTCATCCTTCATTTTGCCAGCCTTTGGCTCTTCTCATTTGCCTGCACTGTTCTTTTATCCTGGATCGTATTAACTCATCCAAAAATACACATGCAGCTTTGCCTTTGTTTTTTGACTTATGCTTTGAGAGCAAAGTAGCATGCAATGTTTTGCTACAAATTGCTTGTTCTGTGATTGTAAAAATGAAAATAAACACTTTAAGAATTGTTCTCATATTCGCCCCTCCAACAGCAAATACCAGGCCAAGTTTATCAGCTCTACTGACTTCAGTAGAGATACCCCCAGACTAAATTTGGCTTGCTGACCTTTGTGCCTCTTTAAATTTGGAGTAAATGTTAATAGTTGTGAAGACGATGGACTGAGCCAGACAGGGCAGGCACGTGCTGTGCAAGCTTCCCCACAAAAGTTCTGCTGATACAACACAATCCTGACCTGCAAAACCTCTGCTGTTCTTACAGTCTGGATTTCTTAAAGAGAAACTGTTACTAATGTGACACCAGATCCAATTGTTCTGTGACAATGAGCACATCTCTCCTAGGAATTCGACCAAACATACTTCATGGGAGATCCAAAGCAGCCTTGAATTCTGCTGTGGGTCTAAAAGAAAATAAAACTTAATTAAATCTGCAGGGCGAAAAGTCCCCCCCATCATTCCCACCAGAAGCAAGATTTTCAGGCTTCACCAAAGACCTCTCCAAATCAAGGCAAACCCATGGAAAACTGAGCAAGCCTCACCTTGCTAACAGTTTTCTGGAATGCTCCAGCAAGCTGGCTAAAGAGTCTCAGAGATATTATAAAAGTAAAATATTTTCATTAAGGCTCATTAAAAGTGTGCCTTTCATGAAGAATGTGTGTATCTCACAGCCCAGAGAGACACCGACAAACTTGCTGGAATAGATCCTGCCATGCTGTGCCCTTGCTGTATTCTTGGCCTTTGACTTGCCTTCAAGCTCAATAATGAAGCGACTCCATATAATGGGTGGACCTGAGAGCTGCATATATGTGCTTTGCTTAATTGCCCGTTGCATGCTGTGGTCCCTCATGCAACAACAATGAATCCATTATAATTAAATCTGGGGATTATTAATTGATTCCATTTACACATATTGTCATCTTCCATAGGAGCTGCAGGAATCTGTCTTTAATGAACTTGAGCTAGAAATCCTGGGGACTGTCTGAAGTCATATAAAACAGAGATTTACCTGCGGTAGGTAGTTTCCAGCATTGCTTGCAGTGCGCCAATATTCCTACTGAAGATTGGGTAATTAATTTTGTGCATGACTAAAGGCTCATATGCACATTGTAATCATTAGGTTTGTTTGGCTTTTTAATGTCAAAAATTAAGGACCTAACTTGTTTACTGCCTAACTATAGATCGGATTGTGTGGAGATGTTTATAATGAAATTCAGCAGCAAGGGAGCAATATAAAAACCAAGGAACTGGAACCGATCTCAGGAATAGAAGTTCAGTATTGTCCTAATAATTACGCTGGCAGCTGTATTTGCATGAAACCATGCTTTTTCTGTAGTACTCAATTAAGGTTATTCAGCTGCCTTGATGTGTTTAGAAACAAAACCACTGGCATCCAAATAAGGCTAATAACAAAAATGCAATATGATGTTTCCCATTTCCAGCAAAGGGTAAGAGAACAGATGTTCCTTATGTTGCCATGTTTCACCAGCACAGGGGGGAGCTGAGAAAGTTTGCAATTCATAGTGACAGTGCCATTAAACTAATGTAGTACAGAATGTGCGCGATGGAGGCATGCAGCTCTGAACAATCTGTTTGGGCACAGAGGAAAGGATGGGAAGAACTGGAATTGACCTTTCAGGTTAAAAAAGAAAAACAAACCAACAAAAAATTCCTCTGGCCTCTCTTCCTATCTCGCACAGAGCGATCAGCTATTAGATGTGACTGCTGATGGGATTCCAGGCTCCTTTTTCGCCTGGACGTCCAGTCTGTGGTACGGACATCCAAGATCCAGAGGGAAGCTGTTGCTTCTCCCAGTCGCCCTTGGCTGCTGCGTGGGAGCGCGGTGCACAGCTGCACGGACGGGCTCTGCTGTTGCAGCTGCGAGCGTGGTGTGACTGAGGACAGCCAGCGGTGTCAAACAGCTACCTTGAGCTATAAAATGATCTCTCGATCTCTCAGCACAGCTGCCGGTCCGTGCCAGGACGTGGCACTATCACGGTGCAGGGATGGTCTGACACAAGGTGGCAGTACCCTCAGAAAATTGCCTCCACTTCTCCTCTGCGATCTCCCAGAGTCAGGCTGGTTGTTGATGGCTGCCACCTCACCACCACTATAGCACGGCCATACATGGCCACAGCACAGCCAGCCACCATGCCCATGTGTCCCTCTTGGTGCACGTGTGCCCTGCAAGGCCAGCTGGAAAGGCTGATGGCTGTCGCCAGAAAGTGATGGACCTTCACAGGGTGTGACCATTCCTGGGGCCTGAGCCTGCGGGGTGCCTGCATGGGCTGAGGGCTACACATGATGGGGCAGCAAACTTCACTTTCCAACACTTTGTTCCTCTCCAGAGACCTGGTGGTAGATATTTGCAAAATGTCCATTGCACAGAGACACAAACAAAAGCTGTGGCATGAAACACACCTGATTCAGACTTTGGGTGCAAGGCCCCCTGCCCGTGCTCCCCAGGGAGCAGCTCCATCCTTTGGGAGCCACCCACTGGCCAGCCCCTGGGCAGCCCCCAGCACGGGCTGAGCAAGGGGAGCCCACACCCGTGGTAATGCCTTGAACGAGCTGAGCAAACCTACAAGCAGACATATTCCCCTGGGCAGATCTCCCCTCCCGAACTCAAGTCTTCCTAATATCCTGGGGACCTAAACCCAAGAGAAAAATATTGTATGAAACATGTTAGCACATTATGGGGAGGGGGAACAATGAACAACAGGCTGCATCGACATCTCTGCCAGCGTTAGGTTAATAGTTCAGGCGTCGCCACTGGGGCAGGCTGGGCACTGGGGTGGGAAGGCTGCTGGAAGACACACAATATCAAGCAAAGGGTAGATCTCCAGTGAGGCAGATGAGATCAGGGCCACCAGCAGAGAAGGAGACACACACAAACCAGTGGGCGCCAAAGCAAAGCATCAAATGGATCCAACATTGGTTTTACTTTCTGTGCAAATTCCTCGGGAAGGCTGCGAGTGCCCACGCTGCCTGAGCATGCAGGTTGTGCTTCAGGCTGCCCCCGAGCGAGCACTGCTGCCCCCGAGGGCACTGAGCACCTCCCTGATGACAGCAGGTCCTCAGCACTTCACAGGATCAGACCCTTTGACAGATCTGGAGCATTTTTACTGACCTTACTCTAAATATGCCTTGTCTTGATTACCATGCCAAAGTAAATAAATAAATAGACCAACAAGCAGAAATGCCTTTACCGGACATTATTCTGGGCTGATTGGTTGTGAAACTTTACTCAAAACCCCAAAACCACAAAAACTGCCAGTTTTCCAAGCCCTGTGTTTTTCATAGCTCTCATAGCATTCTGAATAGTTTGCATTATTTCAAACATAGAATAAATATACATTTAAACTGGTTGGATTATTGACACAGGAAAAGAAAAGGCACGTAACTCCTTGTACTGTTTCTCTTTCCCATGAAGTGAAATAAGAATTAACACCACTGAATTATGCCTTGGACTTTCACATTTACACCATGTAAATGCTGACAACAGCCAGTGCCTGCAAATGCATTTGTAAAAAATGCATTTAGTAGGATTACTTTAAATTAAAAACAAATAAAAAATCACCACTTATGTCTCTGTGCAATTTACTCAGAGAAAGCTTATCGTAATGATCCCAGGCACTTGCACAGTTTTTATTCATTGCATTATCCAGCACATTCTCTAACGTTAGCACATCATTGTCCTCCAGCCAAGCTCAGTAAAACACTATGGGCTGCGGTTACCCCTGCTTTACAAATGGGGCTGGAGGAAGACTAGGTAACTCAGCCAGAGCCCTGCCTGCCACGGGCAGTGATAAGGATCTAGACCACCAGCTCTCTGCTCTCTTCTTGTTCAGGAAGGGTACTGGGTGGCCACAGAGTTGGCTCCTGAGGCCAGAGGTCTGCAGGAACACCCAGCCAGGGCACAGCCCTGTGTGAAGCACGAAGCGCTGATGCCCATGCCATGCCCTGGCACAGCTGCTTGTCTGAGCCCATCCAGGCTGCACACTCAACCCCTGCCCAGGGTCAGTCACAGCCACAATGCCATAGGGAAAAAAAAAAGACATGTTTGAGCTCCCAGTCCCCTATTGGAAAATCAGGCACAGAAGGCAATTTCTCTATTATTCCTTCAGAAATGCTGTTGTATTTCATAGCGTCATAATTCCATAAATTCAGCCCACTGCTGAACAATCACAAAAGGCTAGTTAAGGACAGGAGGACAGACGTCTGGGAAGGCAAACCAGCCTGTTATATTTGGAGATCCTGCTCTAATGAGTAACCCTATACAGTTATTCAAATACAAATGTCTGGGTAGCTAAGGTGTCATATGTGATTAACTCTCGGCACAAATTATGTTAATATTGCTACCTCAAGAACACAAATTAATTAAAAAGTTACAAAATGTAGGCATGGAAATTCACGTTGTCTAGAACCTGTATAGACAGTTTCCCTTTTCATACAATAGCTGGATTAATTACTGAAGTTGCAAGAAAATGAGAACCCTCGTCAAGTAAGGTATTAGAGACATCAAGAGTCTCCTCTGAGTAACTCGCTCTCAGTGCTCTTCACATGCACGAGTGTGTTGTGAAAAGATCCTCACAAAGGAACGTGAACACTACCATGTCCATACTTCTCACACTAATTCTAACTTTGGGATTATCAGAATTAAAGAGTTTTTAAATCAGATTAATTTTCAGCATTTGTTCTCTTTCTTAACATTTTTGCTGTCCTCTGGTTATAGGCTATGTAAACTGTTTTTGTTTTTGTTTTCAGCTTTGTATTTGTTTCTGACCTGTTCCATCCACTTGCTGAAACAATTCTCTTTAAGAGATGGAAAGTCTATGGCACTTGGGCAACTGCTTACATTGGGAATTTACTTCTACCGCTACCTGGATAGAGAATTGCTTTACTGAAATGGGGTCTTGGTCCGAGTTTCACTTCTAGTGAAAATAAATGCTTTTAAAACATTTTTAAAATTTTAAACAGTGCTTTTAAAGCACTAATAATTGAACTGTGCAAAGAAAGTAAATGCAAACAACTATAGTTAAGCTTCAGTGTTGCTTTTTAAATAGCAACAAAAGAAAATCCCTTTCAACCTCAGTTCCATTCTGAGCCTAACACTTTCTAAGCCCTCACAAAAGCACCCGTCCTGTCTCTGGGACAAGAAGAGAAGCTGCAAAGCAAAGTCCTTCAGACCCTACCCCTGCCCAGCACTTGAGCAATTCTGTTGGGAACAGGTCCCGGAGGTCCCAAGCAGATTTACTTAAGCTGACAGCATTCTGTGCAGGTGTCTCTTTGTAAACGTGCAGGGCAAGGGCCTTAAATAGTCTTCCAAATCAAGTGAAACTGTAATAGATGGAGAAGCCAGGGCTGCTCTCCGCTGAAGAGCCAAATGCCTTCAGGACTGCCTGGGTTTAATACAGAGAATGCAACCAAGAGTCTTTTATTTATTTCTTTGTTCTTCTGAACTGAGGGAAGGATGCCATTTTTCTTTTTATGCTCCTGCAACGTAGTCACCTATTAAAAGTTAGAGTTGTGCTCATTTCTGGAATTTGTAATGGACAGTAATTGTGCCTGTAATAGTAAAATTGCTCTCAGCTAGGCTTTAGCTTTGCTGTGATGCATTCCATGCTGTCACCCAAATCCTGGGATAATAGTGAGGCTGAGCTGCTTTTATCACAGACAATAAAAATTGAATACACAGTATTGCAGAGAAACAAAGTAGAACACTTCCCATTGGAGTATCAAAATGCAATACATATGGGTTAATGAAAAAAGAAGTGCTTGGTGATTAATTTGAGCATTAATTAAACCCTGTAGTAAGATACTTCTATATACTGCTGAAAATTAATACTAGGTCCCTGCATCTCTCTGATTTCATTGAGAAATTACAGCAGCTCAACAGCTCTGGAAAACATCACATGTCTTAAAAGAGATCTGCAATGCATTAGCAAGTGTCATGATGCTGTAAGTAAAGGAATTGCTCCAGAACCATCCCTGATTAACAGTCTGGTAGCCCAGCATTCACCAAATATGTAGAAGGCATACAGAGACATTGTTCCTAAATATGCTTCAGTCCTTATTTCTAGAGATGAGATTATTCATTTCTGCATCTTTATAGCAACTTTACTGACACTATCTCCATTTCAGCTGCAAAGCTTTTGGACCCCAAATTTAGGATGACTACAAAATGGAGTCTGGCTTAGTCTAGGTTGAAAATTGGAACCCTCACACGTTTTCTGATATGAGCTAATGGTATTTAATTTGGCTTTTCCACAGAGTGGAATGAGAGTGGGGGCAAGCTAGAAGCTGACTGTATTTTATAGAAAAATTTGACATCTTTTTCAAAGGCTGGGTGCAACCATCAATGCGTGGTACTACAGCCTGCAAACAGGAGAAAGTAGTAATTCCTGAGTGCTAATGCATGCAGGCAGAATGGGCTGTTCTAAAGGTCAAATGCTGGGTACCTCAATGAGGTACTAACTGATACCAACTTTAGCCTTTAGCAATCTTCAAACCATTAAAAATCAACTGAAACTAAGTTTTGGCACTGCTTCTCTTCTTAGCAATTGCCACAGGAATCCATACTGCTTCCCACCTCACCTGGAGTTCATAGCACTCATTATACTCTCACTGTATTATGTCAGTGCCCTCCTTTCCCCAGATCATTTTAAGAATGAATATGCCATATATATTTCTCAGCTAAGCCTATTACAATAGGCTATAATAAAAACAATGGTGAAATGGCTTTGAAATAATGATGGATTGTGCATGTGGCACACGAATGTGCGCTTCATCAGCAAGTGCCTTGTGGATACTCCGTGGATCTCTGAGGCAAATCTTGCGCATAGTCCATTATTATTCTTTGCAGTGCAAGACCTCTTGTGCTAACCCATGGTGCTTCTCAACCCAGGCCCCTGATCTCTATTTTATAGCAATTCTGTTTCTCGATTCTGTCTCCAGCCATTTTTACCCCACGTTCAAAAATAGGAAGGACCCTGATAGAGGTCCGCTGCTGTTACTTGGTGGCTATGTCAGAGCTTCCTATCATGGCGTGTCTCAACAGCAGAAAATGCACATTGCAACAGCACGGAGCTGTGGCTTACGGCCAATCAACTGTTACGATTACACTACCGCGCCGAGCTGCTTTTGCATTCCTCTGTGAGGAAACCTTTCAGAGGCCCTAAACCACGTTTCATAACATTTTCTGGTTTTACATGTCAGACTCATCTTACTCACTTGCATCTTTCCCTGCACAAGTTCCCCTTGGGACTCCCCAGGAGATGCTGATGTGGGCTGCAGAAAAATGGGCCCTTCATTAATACTGACTGCTCATTGAGCACATGAAAAGGGGACAGTGCTCAGGCACTGATGGGAGCTGGGTGCCCAACTTCTTTTCAACAGGGAATCAGTTCAAAGCCTGGTGAGAATGCCTGCCCAGCCTCCCAGATTTCTTTATAGAGATTTACAGGCACAATATACAAACCAGCTTGGGTTGTGGCAAGAGCAGGCTCCTTCTGAAAGCCAGTAGCTGAGTGCTAAGGTCCTGCCTTTGGCTTTCCAGGAACCTTAAAAATAAGATAATCTTTTTATAGTACTAAATACTTAATCTTAAAAGGGTTTGTGTGAAACTTATCATAAGCAAATGAATCATAATAGAATTACCTTATAATACATTGCTATTGTACAAGCAAAACCTTGGCAGTAATGGACTTCTAACATGGAAAAAGCTAAGAGAGGGAATCAGCCTTGGTAAAGGAGGAAGAAATTGAAAAGCCGTATTTCACACAGGCCATACATACCTATCTCCTGGATATACTAAAAACCTGTAATCTTCTTCATTCACTCTTGCTATTACCAATGAGGAATTTGGCAATCTAAAATACGATGTTACATTATGGATTGCATGCCATATGGAACACAGTAATGTCATATGAACATGTCTGTGTTACATGAAAAACTGGGAGACATATGAGACCCTCACTTCTGCCCAGGCTCTGCACAGGGGCAGCCATGGCAGTGAGGAGTGGTGGGGCTGAGGTAAGCCCCACATTGACCAGGAATTGAGCAGGTATTCAAAAGTCCTCATTTATAGTGCATACTGTAGCCTATAATCATAATAATCCTGTAAGGCAGTGCTCCATGGCTGCCAAAGACCAATTTAAAAACTGGAAATATTACTTTTTTTTTTTTTTTCTTCTCCCCAAATCAAGCCTGAGGCAAAAAGTGTTTCTTTGCCAGATTCTTTCAGCTCTCTGTGGATTAGCTTCCCAGACGGGGGTAAGCAGATGCTTTATACATGTTTCTAAACTGGCATTAAAGGTGTGGCCTCTGGTTTTCATTTTTTTAACCTGCCACGTATCTTCAGGATTTTGGAGGCTACGCACTGTTGACCACTGTTGAGCAGCAAGGGAAAAGATAAGTTTTCAAGTGTTATGTTTGGTTTTTGTTTGGGTTCCTTGCAGCTCCGGCTACCAGAGCTGGGCACGCTAACACAGCACCAGGGCAAGAGCTGGACTGCATTCGTGTGCTCCCTGCCACAGTGCTGGTGAAAATAGCCTTTGAGCTGAAGTGATCTTCCTCGCTGGAAGAAATACAAACCAAACAGCTCAACTCAGAACTGCTGCCACTTTCATCTTCAAAGTGCCACATTGTGCTCTGAAATGCATTTCACTACAAAACAGCAGGGAAATTCAGTACCCTGAAATGAAGTATAGGTTGAGCTGCAAATGCTTCCCCTCTGCATCACACCACAACAATAAAACGTCAGAACTATTTAAGAGCCACTGAGGTATATACATTATTTATACAAAAGGATGCCCTCAGCAACACTGGGAGTTCCCTGCAAAGCCAGAGACAAGGCAGAAGACAAAAGAGAACAGAATCTTATGAAAGAAAGCTCAAGGAGATAAGATCTCCCGAAATGTGTGGGCCCAAGCTATGGGTGCACGTAGCTATGGGCACATGATGTGGTGGGGCAGCCGGTATTGAGCAATGGCCTGAACCTGCTTTGAGCCACAGTTGCTGAGCACAAACCACACAGAAGTACGGTGTTTTTCGATGTATCCCATGGCAAAGAGGTTCCTGCAGACACCTCCAGTCTTTTGGGCTGATGACCCAGGCCCTCCTGGTCCACCAGGACCTTGCGACTCAGTCCTGTAGGACCTAGAACGAGTTCATCCTATGGCTTTAGCCTCCAGTTGCTTATTTGTTATTTATTATTGTTTTTATTACGGTAGCCTCAAATGGCCCAAGCAAACAAGGGTACCACAGGGTTCAGCCTTGATGAAAAGCAGATGGGGAGCCAGACCCTGCCTCCAGTCATAAAATGCAGAAAGCTGATGTAGCAATGCAACAAGGCTTTTGTGTGGTTTCCTCCTCACTGCCCCTGTCTCTTGCTTCCTAGGGGATGTAGGAGACAGAGCCCTGGTACTGCTTTGCAATATTAGCAATAAGGGGACCTATTTTCAAGGGAGCAGAAACCAAAGGCAGTGCCTGCCTCCTTTGGCGAGACACAGATCCTTCCAGCCCTGTCACATTCAGCAGTTCCCAGTATTACCAAAGGGTCCCGTGATGTCCACGGGGTTGCTGTTCATGCACATATAAAATGAGAGGCACAAAGATCTGGCTCTAATCATCACTTAGCCACAACTGTCTTAGATGCCACTTTCTGTGCCAGGTTTTAAGCATCACACTTCAGCCATTCTGGGGGAAGGGAGATTTATATCAGAGCTCTGTTCATGGCAAGGTAGCCCAATTTACACTGGGGAATGTGTTAAAAGTTCCTCTGCCCCCTACCCAGAAGTGGCTAAAGAGATCTTGCTCAACTGTAGCAGAGAGAGTGCTCTACCCCACTGCAAAACAGAAGCTGAACTCATAAAGTTTCAGCAAACAGAAGTACACAGTTCAGGAAATTAGGAGCCTGCGAAAAGCAAGGATGGTAATGGAAAATATTTTGCAAGCCTAACTCTTGCTGTTTCTAGAGAGATAAGCAGATGATAGCCAAACTGAAATCCAGCTAAAACATCTGGACTAATTCTTCTGCAAAATGCCCATACAATTTTTATTAAGCACACAGTCAGTGCCCTCAGCATCCCAATGCAAAATAAAAGCAATGTGGGGCTATTGACTCAAGCCACCTACAGAACTAGTAATACTGCTTCCTTCAGCGTTTACACCACACCAAGAGGTTTCCCATTCAAATCCAGATCAGAGCCAGCCCTATTTAGCTGGTTAATTCTGGTGAGATTATATCAGAGGAGATCTGACTTAATGCTGATTTTAATAACATATCAAAGCCTCTCTTTTTTGGACAGAGGCAGAGACCGTTCTAAGTAATACATTTTTTTAAACTACCAGAGTTAATAACATAAATACAGAAGTGACAAATACATTTGTAATTGCACAGCTAGTTTGTGGTATTGGCATAGCAGAAAATGTTTCAAGCCTATAATACTGTCAGTAAGAATTACTTTAGGTAACAACTTGGGATCAGTTACTTCCTCTAAAATTGGAAATTGCTGAAATTACTCCAATTACCAGAGCTCCCTGGGAACAGGATATACACATATCACTTGTCTTATGTGCTGTTTGGGAATATTTTAACTAATAGCAAATTATGGAACATCCATAACTGGCTATCATTATTTCAGAGAGAGCATTTAATCTAAATTTGATTAAAAGACCATTTTTGTTTCCCACGTTTAGAGAATACAGCAGATGTGAATCTGAATGCTGTTATGTTTGCTAATAGATGCAGGACACATGGTAGTGTGGTATTAATAAAGGTTTGGGCCAAGATTTTCAAAAATAGGAGCTTAATTTTAAGATTCCACCATCCATATTTAGTGTTGGAAATGAGCAACCTTTTTTCAAAGAGCTCCAGCAGCTCCTATTGAAATCAGTGGGTGTCAGAGCTTTTGGAAGTTGAACCACTAATTCAAGAATCCCAAGGGTGAGTTAAGAGCCAAAATTTCATCTCCTCATGTTTGAAAATCTGGGGATAAGATTCTGTGTGTAGCCAAATTCCCATTCACTTCAATGAAGCCAAGCTTATTCTCTGATCGGAAGCTGTTTTTTGATGAAACCAGGTTATCCTGAGAGGCACGAGCAGAAGTGAGTTATGCAAGTCACTCCAACACAGCAAAAGCATGAAGCCATCCCCAAGACGCCAGGAACTATACAGAATAACTACTGTTATTTTAGATATTTTTTGTATGGTTCCAACAGGTGTGTTAGGAGATCTATTGGTTAGTTTCCCTGTGTTCTGAACATTCTTATACATGTTGAAGTAAATGACAATTTTCACCTGAGAAGGACATGCTCAGAGTCAATATTGTGCATACGATCAAACAGGAAAATGCAGTATATTGCAGTGCCTTCCCCTAGATTGCCAGCTTCAAAGACTGTTGTACCAAGGGCACTTTCAGGGACTAGGAACGCAGACCATTTTTCTCTCATTACTATTACTGAACGTTCCCCAAAATACCTTTCTAGAAAGCATTTTGGCAACTATCGCAGGCATGAAGAGGGGCTTCTCAACAACAGAGGAGTAGGGGGAGGGAGATGCAGCACCCGGCGCTGATCTCTGCCCTTTGCTCAGCCTCCCCATGCCCACAGGAGTCCTCTGCCATTCAGGTCTCCTCCCAGAGCTGCCAAGACTGCGCTGCAATCAGAGCCCGTTTTACACACATTATGTCCTTATGGATGTGAAACTCTGAAAGACTGGGGCAGATTTACTCCCTGCCTATGTCATCAAAAACGGAGCTACACCCAGTCAGGCCAGCAGCAAGCCCTTTGGCTCCAGCTGGGGTGAATCATGCCAGCGTGGAACCTGATTCTTTAGGGGAGATAACATTGTAGCTTGAATTTTTAATAAACAAGGCTGGGCTTGAGCTTCCTCTGGGTAAAACCACACAGGGCCTCTTTCAGTTTCAGGAGGTGAGAACCAAAACTACAATCTGCCTCCAAACAAAAGCTTGCTTTTATCAATTTCCAGGATTTTCTTAATGCCAATGTTGTGGTTCTCATTTTTCCACAAAAACATTGCTAATAATGGAGCCATCTCTTGAAAAGCTCCAGGATTTATAGCAACTGGCAGCATGTTCAATACATAATTGTTTTTTTGGAACAATCATAATCTTATTATTCGCCAGTCTCCCCCACCAAGATAAATTTGAAGGAAATCAATCTGCTGACACTTCCCTGATAATTTGGTGATTCCCACCTTAAAACTTAGCAGTTGCACTGAACGTATACCTTAAGGGTGTGAAACCCTAAGGCTTCCAGTTAAGAGTTCAAGAGTTAATTGCTAGCAGTGAACAAAGACCATTCACTAGCATAAGCCCTGACTTTGTCCAATTGGTATTACAGTAAAATATTGAAGCAACTTTGTCAACAAGTTTGAGCAAAGATTTCATGGAATTATCTGGATGGGTAACAAACATCAGAACGTCATCAGCTGAGAGAGTAATTTTATACTGCTTCTAACAAGAAATATGTTGTATCCCTTGAACTTCTTCCCTGGGTCTTGTGGTGATAGCATGAGGTTTCAAATCATAAATTATCTGCACTTTGGGACTGGTCAAGGTTTTGAGTTATCTGGCTAAGTTTACAAAGTACCCCTGCTTAGTGTTAGCTGGATTTATTTCTTTTAGTGAAAATTCAACTGGTCTGGCTGAATATCAAATGCTGAATAACTATTTCTATTCTTGAAATTCTAATCTTTGGGAAAAAATATCTTGTAATCAAAAATCCTGTTTACCCAATAATGCTAGATTACTAATGATACTGTCAGCAATTGTTAATGGTGACAAACTATTATTTTGGCATGGTAGTCATACACATCCCAGTGCAGATCTGATAAAAAAGCTGCAACCATTCGCACGTTTTCCAAATTTGGCCCACTGAATATGTACACAAATACATGAATTGAAAACATAAGGTTAGACGTGAGCAGAATGCTTGGAGAGGTTTGTTCTGCAAACTAGCAATGCCCAAAGCTCGCACCTTTGCGTGCCACGCAACATGCACTTGGTGCACTGCGGATGCTCGTGTGCTGCGCTGGCGCTATGCCACCAATGGCCAGTTGAGTAAGTAGGTGTGGAGCCTATGCAGCCAGCCGGGAAAGTTGGATCTTGGGCATGTCACGTCTGGTAGGGGCATATTCTACAGATTACTCAGGAGAGTAACAGGTGACTCAAAATGAGGGTTAACCTCTCCCAACTATCTGAATCCATGGCACTGAATGGCCACATTCAACCTGGTCTGCAGGGATTTCACCGAATCCTTTCCTGTGGTTGCTGCTTAGTGCTATCTGGCCACTTTGAAACCTCTTTTCAGCTGTGCGATTATACAATGAACACAGGACATCTGGTTTTTGTTACGCTTGAAGCCTCATCAGTGGTTGAATGAGAGGATGTGCTGGTGAACAGCTCTGGAAGGACTCCTCATGCAGCAGCAGAGAGCATCAGCTTTCCACTGATAGCTCTGGCAGCATGTGAAGCATTCTAGCTGGAGCGATTGTGGTCGTAATGGTATGCAGTTGGTATTTTTTGGTTGGTATTCACTGATATAACTCACTAAAGAGCAGACTGTGTGAGAGTGCCCCCTCCTTACCCAGGAATGTTTCACAAGCAGGAAGTATCACCTCCTCAGCCAACGTGGATCCCCAGCACTGCCACAGCGCAGGAGATGGTGCAGCTGGCAAAAACGTCTGCACTTTGCAAAATGGCTGGGGTGTGGTGGTGAGGAGGAGAAAATGGCCTGGTTTTGAATGATCTTTTCTTCTCTGAGCAGTGCTTGGCTCACTTTTTTCAGCTAAATTAAAACTATTGCTACCCTTAGGTACTCTGAAGAGACAATGCAAGAGCTATTGAAACTAGAGAAAAAGAGGTATAAAATATCCATGGGTATATTTGGGCTAGAAACAGAAGGAAAGTGCCAGAACAGGAATGTAGTAAGAAAAATGGGAAGAAGCAGCACAACACAGATGTAAGTGGAGTTAGAAAATACAGTTACCTGCAGAAGCTGGAAACTAGACTTGAAAAGTTTCCCCACCCCTATGTATGTCCTATAATTGATGCAAAACAGAGGCACTTCCCAGACATGGCTCAGAAGGATGGTTCTAGCTCTCCGGCTGCCTGATTACCTGATTACAACTGCAGCTCTGAGTCCCTGCTCTGTGACTTTTTTTTTTTTTTTTTTGTTATTTTTTTTTTTGTGACAATCTGGAGTCTGAGCTGAGCTCTTGTACAAGTTCCTCACAGTCAAAGGATCAGAAGGCTTTATTCAGGTATCTGACTCTGGAAACACCTGACTCCCCTTCCCAGAGCTGCCCTTCCCAGTCTTCAGCCCACATCTGTTTGCATGTCCTTTAGCCCAAGTTCATATTGTAGTAGTAGTAGTGAAAATTAATGTTATCATACATTAGACAAAATACCATTTATAGATTTTCCTTTTTTCAATAAAAGCTACATTTTCTACCATTTTTTTTCCCACAACGGTGGAACCAAACAGCACTTTTCCATTCAAGAATTGTAGGTAGGCAATTTCTGAAGAGCTCATCTGGAATGACAGAGAAAATCAAGGTGGTTCTCTTACCTCGCTAAAAGAACCACAAAGTAATCTTTTCTTTTGTCACCTTTTATCTAACAATTCAACATTAGAACCCGGATTCTGATTACCTGAAAAATTATTAGAGTTTCCTCAGCAGAAATGAAATCACTCAAACACTCTGTTCAGTATATAAATAACACTGTTGCAAATCATTCGTGAACTAAGCGCCAGTAACTATTGTTAAGATTTAGGTAGATCTTTCACAAAATGTCACACTTCAGGAATTAGTAGTTAAAAACACAGTTTATATTTCAAGACCAAATACAGAGCAGAAATTAATCTCTATCCATATTCTTATCCATTTAAGTGAGTGATGACAGGTACTGTATAAACATCAAAATGTGTGATAAACGGAGCTGGTTTTACTTCAGTGATCTGACTGAAGCAATGATTGTGCTGAAAGGTATTTGAGAATCAGATAAATGCAGCGAGTTGCCTGACTGGAGTCTGCCTCGCTCACCATTTGGTGAGTGCAGTTTGCTCCTGACTGCGTGTGCTATTTAGCAATGAACATAAGCAGCTGTTTGAGCCATGCCACTCAGTCAAGGTCCAGGTGTCTGCTGCCCTAAGATATCGTAAACTATGACTTGTTACTCAAAGGAGCTTTGTTTCAGCAGATTGCACTGGCGTGGCAGCTAAATCCCACTTGAGAATGAAAACATTCACTAAGTTCCTCTCGTGTCAGGTATTTTTCCTCCGTTACATGTCCCATGCTAATTATAGAATTATCTGAAGGGCTTTCTAAGTGATAATGACTGTAAAACACAGTTCAGTGTTGCAATTACATTTCCTCTTTCTATCCTGTGAGGCTAAAGATTAACTGATTTCATCCTAACATGCCAGTTTTTTGATAACTTCATAATGTTTCCTAATCTCTGACTAACTTCCAACTGATGAGTTAACTACAGTAAAATAGGTAACACAAAACCAACCTGATGAACTTCTTTTTCAGCAAAAGCAGTGAGTGAGAAAGAGGGAGAGAGCACATGCAGAAATAATTCTGCTTTACTGTGATTCATACAGATACGGGACTAAGTTCTGGACTAGTTATGATTATAGAAATACTTTACATCATTTTCCATTATTCCTAACATTTTTCAAGCCTTAAAAGTTCCAACCTAACATTTTTGCAATTAGATGATTAATTTTCATTTGATAACATTTTACTGAAGAAAAACAATGTGACACAAGAAATATTTTAAAATATAAAGGATCCCTATTTAAATGAAGCTCCAAATGCCTTTTCCTTTAATGATTTGCAAAACGTGTCCACATTTTGGTTGTCTCAGATGTGGGACACCTGCTTCCAGCATTTTGATATTTTCAGAATGAGAATATTGGTTTCTGGCCAGGAAGTTGGCACCTGGACTTTAGGAGCCAATGATGCACACAAGTCAAATGTGGGATGCTCTGCATACTCATTTCATTACTGAATTTTAGCTTTCAGATTCTCCCCAGTACCACCAAGCAGGAGGTGTCCAGCAAAGGGCACTCTCTTCTATTTTTCCTCCTTGGAAGTGCTGAGGACCTCAGGAACCTGTCTGCAGTTCTGGCAGTCCGGGAGCTCTAACGGCTCCACCACCTGCCCCCCCACTGCTGCAGGCAGCTGATGGAGGAGCTGGGGCAGCTCCCTGTGCTGGGCTGCTCTGGAGCCTGCTGCTCTCCCGGAGAATCACAGTGACTGCGTGCTGTAGGCACTCACTCTGGGAATGTGCATTTTGGCCTGATTCTTCCCATGGATTTTGTCTCAATTCCAGGAGAATTAGACAGCCCCACTGTGCCTGCATTGATTACCCCATTGTTCTGCACAGCGGCAGTTAGTCTGATGCCTCAGGGAAACGTTAGAAATGTGGTGCAAGTCCCGTAAACCGTTCTGAGCATGGAAAGTAAATCTGACCCAATTCAAAAGAATCAGTGCAAAGTAGCTGGTGCATGTGGGTATATATTCTGTCCATAGACTATCTGGCCCCTCCTTTGCTGTGCGAGGCATGGATCAGGGATGCAGACCCAGTGCAAAGGTAGGGGAACTCTTGCAGATGCAGCTCAAATAGTAAATGGGTTCACAGAATGAATTCAGGCCACGGATCTTGGTGTCCGATTAAGTGAAGGGAGGGCAGAAAACACTGTTGCAAGCCCTGCACTGAGAAGGAAGATGTATTCTCAGCAGACTAACATGAGCAGTGCCTTGCATTGCCTTGCACTGCAGCATCCTCATTAAATCTGAGTCTGTCAGCCTGAACCTGATAAAATGGGATCCAACACCCAAGAGTTAGTTGTGCCTGTGTTTTGCAGTATTGACTAAACTAGCTTTGACAAACATTCATTAATCCCATAACTGCCTTCCATGACAGATCAGAGCATGCCCTGATTTGACTTACATTTACTGCTTAAGATCACACACACTGAGTCAGACACAAGTGGAATCCAGGAATCCTGCCTCTGTCTCCTGTATTACCCACCCAGGACTCAAGCTGGCAACTGATTTTATCAATCATTTCAGTATTTAGGGGGTGCCAGTCACCAGGCTGCAGGATCCAGGAGGCACAGTTACCTCAGTGCTCAAGAAAACGGGAAGAACTGCATTCCCCGCACATGGCTGTCGGTAACCCTGCACACATACAGGCTTTTTAAAGAAACTCCTCCTCACCAGAATACAGCATCAGTCCTAAGCAAAGGAGAAAGTCTGCTCTGTGCTACACTGGGCATGGCTTGTTTCCTTGGTAAAAAAGTGATATTACACTAAGCCCATTTAGAGAGAGCTCTGCATTTTCTGGACTTGAAGACTATTGCTGAGCCCAGGTAGGAGCCATCCCAGATAAAACGCCCAGGGTGCAATTACTTGAGGCAAGATTATGCAGGTAATCTAAATTATGGCATTTCCTATCTGTTCCCTGTTTGACTTTATATAACATAAATAATTTTCTCTTAATGTAATTCTTACGTGTGTGTGGTAGCTCTATATGTACCACTGAAAGACTGTGTAGCCTTCTTCATTTGCCACAGGCTTGATGTAAGTAACTGTAAATACCCGGGTACAGCTGAGTGAACTCCCTCCTGTAGTCTGGGTGAGGAATGAGCGGACTCTCAGGCCTGCGAGTGTGCGTGGTGTTAGTCAATGCACTAACCTTTGGCCTCGAATGACACAACTTCTACCAGTGGCTTGCTGGCACTTGTGTCTGTCTGCATTTGCCGGAAGGCCTGAAGTCTGGCTGGCTGTCATTCTGTCCATGTTCTGTTTTTAAAAAGCTGCCTACCATAGAGACTTCAAGCACCTTCTGTGATAACTGAAATACACAGAGATGTAATGCTGCGCTACCTGAACATGCAAAATCCCCAAGTTCATACAGTGATTTTACCTGTGTCAGGATTGCAAGATAGGGTCGTACATGTAGGTTATTAATGACAGTCTTCATTTCTGGATTGCTCTAAATAGTTATGCTGATTTTCTAAAACCCAAGATTTAGCTATTTTGCACAACCAAATACTTAATGACCTCCTGCAAGCAAAGATTTTATCATCCACCTACACTCCATGTTTGCAAAGTCTTAAGGATACATTCCATCTCTCAGAACATGTAAAATGGCTTTCTGTCACCTTAAAATAGACAGTGGTTCTCCCAGACAGATGTGAAAAACAGATTATCAGTTGGACATTGTGGGCTTATTACCAATGAATCATTGTTTTTAATTGATTAATCAGATAAGGAAGGTTAGGGGGTAGTTTTATAACAAATGGTAATTTCTTCCTCTCTCATATGGGCATGCTATAGGAAGCAATAGACCACAGAAAATGGCTACCCCCTTTGATTTTACTGCAGATCTGGCCACAGGAAACGTTGCACATTTGGATCAAGCAGGATAAACAGCAAGGGCTTCCTCTTTTGTGAAATCATCTTTAAGCAGCACCCCTCCCCAGGAAAATAGGTTTTCCACTTTACATAATGTTGCAGCAGCAGTGGTTTGTTCCTAAGTTTTTTCTGGGTAGGTTATGAACTTTACGGCTCTGACCACAGATCAGTTATTTATCATAACAGGAAAGATGAGACCAAAGATATTTCCTAACCTTCTTCTTTGCAGATCAGAGAGAAGGAAACCAACAAACATTAACACTTTGTATTCAACCGACAAGGATTATACAGAAATATCTGCTCTTCTTCATATTTGGTTGAATTCCACTGTAATTTTAAACAGCAGGGAGCAAACCAATATACTCAGTTTCATTTGGATCTCTTCTACAATCCATTATAACTGTCTCTCAAAAGTAGTTATTCAGGTACAAAAAGAAAAATTTTGCTTAGAGACAAAGTAAAGAAGATGGTAGAGAAAAATTGAATTTCTAGAGAAGACTCCTCCGTTTTGATATTTAGTGCAGATGTTCCTATGTATCCTGGCAGTATGTTAAATATATGAAATTTCTTTTTGAAATATTCCTGGCAACAGAAGCTTTTCTGCATTGAATGCATTTGCCCCTCAGCACCAGGGAGTCTGAAAACACTGAACTCTAGTGGCAGATTTAGCATATTTTTTATTTTGCAGGAGAAAATTAATAACTGTAGGAAAGCATGTTCCTATTTTATAGTGCCATATGACAAAACACACATAGCTGGGATTGCTCAAGTTACTGTACCACAGCCCCAAAGAGCACAGTATTTCATGCAGGACCAGATTGCAGCATTTAACCACAGGCCCGCAGTGTGCCTGTATGGAGCCCCGTGGTGGGAGGGGGAGGTGGGACAGCCACTGACCTCTGTGAAAGTAACCCAGCCTCTGCAACTCACCTACCGGGGGGATTCAGAGCAGTCACCAACAAGCACGCATGGGTAAGAAGTGAGGGATTAGCCACAAGTACCAAAGCCCTTGATCCTGCTACCTTGGAGCAGCGTTAAGCCCCTTTTCTAACACCCCCGCCCTGCACTGTCATGCGCAGCAGTTGCTCTGTTTCACGAGGAATAGCTTCAGCCAGCACCTTCACTGGGTGTTTGTAAATGCCAGTTCCCATTACGCTGTCCTGTGTCTAGGTAGCATTTTGCTACCAGCTCTGGAGACACTGGGGTCTTGCTCACAGCTGTGCCCCAGGACCTTCATAGGCTCTTCTCCACCTGTGCTTTAACAGGTTGTTTCAGGCATGTTCCTCTAGGATGCTGGTCACCATAAAATTAGTATAAAAGGGAAACTCTGCTGCAGTCCTTCACAACTCAGGAGACTGCCTGGGGAAGATCTTTCCTACTTGTCTTAGGTGAGGGGATTTCATTCAGCCGGGTACACAGGGGAGGTAAATGTCACTGGTTTCTTCACAGAAGACAGGTCTGACCAAAAGGCAGTTTGAAGTCAGGAGGATTTAGCACTGGCTTTGGTAAACTTTGGATCGGATTCCAAATGAATTATTTTTGTTTCCTTTTGACATCAGTTGGACACTTCCTAGTTCACATGAGCCTGAACACCCAAACAGGACTCAGCAGGTTGGAGCTGCAAACCACACAAAGAAATCCTGCAAGCCTGAATTTGCTGAGGCTTGCCTCAGACAGAAACGTGGGTGATCTAGAGCTTATGGGGCGTAAACCACAGACTGCTGGCTGTAAAGCACATACTCCATTTCTCCATCCCTGTGCAGCAGCCAACACACGTAAGAACAGAGGTATCGAAATATTACCTTGACTTCAACTCAATTCAACACAATGCCCAACTCAACAAAAGATTCCCAACTGTTTCCGTGCTGGAAACATCACCAAGAGAATATATACAATTAGCACAATTAAAAAAAAAAAAAAAAAAAAAAAAAAAGAGTAGCAACCAGAGCAACCAGCAGACTCACTAGTGTATCTCAAGTAAGATTAACAATTCCAGATAGAGAAACAGGGTCTTTATTAGTCTGCCACTAAACTTCATGGCTTGTTCCCGCAGCCAAGCTAATCATAAAGACTGTGGCCACCCTGCTGCGTTTAGAAAACCCTTCAAAATTAATTAAGTCACATAGGTAGGTAGGTAGGTAAGTAGGTAGGTAGATAGGTAGATAGATGAGCAGCAATTAAAGCTAAACCCACTTGTTCCTGAAATTACTGAATTTCCTCTGAACACGAGTCTGTCTGTTATGCAAATACCTGAAACCAACTCACTCGAATTCTTCATAAAGGAATTGTACTTTGGTAAAGAAAACCTAACTGCTGCCTTTTTTGAATCAAGACCCTTCTGTTTAAGCAGAAATGTCATTTATAATAAACACAGTATTGGTGGAAGAAAGACAAATCTATTGTCTGAGAAGAACAAGCTATTTAAATTCTACAATGATGGAGAAATTGAAGGGAAAGAGGTGGCTGAAGGGCTTTGTGAGTCGCACAATGCCTCAAGCACGGCAAAGAGTCTAGAAAATAATAGTGATCTGCTTAAGGGTTGTGTCTGTTTCAAACAATGATGACGACTCTTCCAATCTCATTTTAGTACTGTTGCTGTTATGGAAACTTTCCCTGTTCTCATCAGCTCAATTATGCATCTCTACGACACTAATGAATCACAGCTGACACTTCCGGGGCTCAGCCTCTTCTGAAGGCTTTTGCTTCCCTCATAAACTCTTTGGTCAAGTTTAAAACCATATTTTCTTAGGCAGAAAGAATTGTCTGAAAGGAGTTTTGAGAGTTAATTAGGAAACACATGAAACCAGCAACAACTGCTATGGCATTGCTACTTCTACCCCGTTATCTTTCTAAATAATGCCTTCATGCTTTTGAGAGGCACTCTGATGCTCTAGTGATTGCTGATGTAAACAAAATACAAACAAATAAATAAATTCAGATTCCTTCTCCGATCTCCTGAGTACCTCTTCTCTGCTTTGATGGGAGTAAGCTCTGTGAATATGGAACACTCTTTCCTCTCCTGGTGAAAATTTGCTACAGGTACTCACAGGGCTCAGGGCAAGGAATATTTCTTCTGATGGTCTGGAGCACTCTGTGACACATGGTCATTTAAATCCCTATTGCAAGCAAGACTCACACTCCCAAGGATGAGATCCACAAAAGACCATTGTAAGTCTGCCTTTTAAGAGCCCAACCATATAACAGAAACTGTAACCCTGAGTACAGCTCCCTGTACAATGCTTCCATAAACAAAGAAACCAAGGAAGGACTTGTGTGCAGGGAAAACAACCATCTAAATTTGCCTATAGTAAATGCCAAGAAGAAGGACAGACATATCTTAGACCCTCATCATTCTACATACTTTCCTCTGGACTGCAGAGATGCTTTGTCCACTACCCGCATCCTAGCCTGCATGGTACTGCTGTACCGACACCAGCCCTTTCTCCCAAACCTGGCAGGGGCAGCATTTGTTTGTCCCTTAACTTGCTCAGTGTCTGAGATGTGGGAGATGGAGGCACTTCCTTCCTCTGCCCTTTGGGACTTGCCCCTGTGGGTGCTCCCATTGCCCACCTCTCAGGTAGGTGAAGGAGCCAAGGAGAGCCTGCTGGAAGCTGAGGAGCAAAGCATTGTGGTCTCGGGGTGCAGGAGGGTGCATGTGCCCCAGAAGAGATGCTGCCAGAGGTAGTTTAAGACAAGAAGGGAGTCAGCACAGCCAGCTCACTCTCCATCTTTCTTCTGGAGTGCCCTTTCAGCTGAGAGCTTCGTAATCTTTGTGTCAGCGAGCCTGTGCCAGATGAGATGGCTGCACTGGGGGCCTGCTTACCGCTCTCACCTCTGCTAGCTAAAATAAGGATACTTACAGCTCCTGGTACACGCCCTGGCTGAAACAGCAGCAAGATGGTGGTGGCATGGGCGGATCACTCACACAGAGAGGGGAGGGATGGGATGGGATGAGATGGGATGGGATGGGATGGGATGGGATGGGATGGGATGGGATGGGATGAGATGGGATGGGATGGCAAGACAAGGCAAGGCAAGGCAAGGCAAGGAGTATGCACAGCTGGAGAAGCAGCTTTGCACAGCTGAAATATGTGTAGTTTGACTGTAGCCCACAAATATACAACCCATTTCTGACTCTTAATGAGGGTGAAAATTCTCTTTCAGCATTTTTACAATTATTAGGTCTCCAGGAGTTTTTACTGGAAAACACTGACAAGCTCCTGTCACAAGCATAGATAACTCAGTGTTCAATGGCAGAGTTCGGCTGACAGTTTTATTATACTCCTGAGCCAAACAATCAACTGCATTTAAGGCCAGATGACTCTCCTGTTGTGCATCCATATATGCCTTACAGTGCAGCTGTAAACAATAGTGAGAGCCTCTACAGGAAATTAGATTTGCAGATTTCAACTTTTAGAGGTTGGGCAAAATAATTTGATTATGTAGTGCTGATCTGTCACTGATGCATTCTGCACCATACATTCCTAGGGCCCTATCCAAAGTGACACACAATGTTAAATTCAAAGTCCCATTTAATTAGTTTAATTTTGCTCTCTTTGAAACCTACTTCTAGAAATCAACAAACATTCAGTTACAATTTTCACGAGCTCCAATGCCAAGAAAATACACTTATTCACGAGCCTAATCATACATGCAGTGACAGAAAGGGCACCATCAACAAAATGAATTTCTTCCAAGTAGAACTATATGCTGTGAACATTTTTATCAGCAGTGCTCACCCACCAGATGAAGCTGTCCCCATAACTCAGTCTAAATTACTGCTCCTTTCTCAGCACTTTGGAACGTATTTCCCATTTCAATTCATTTCTACTTATTTGAACTCTGATGAGTTATTGAGTGCAACCCAGTGGCTTCTCCAAGGCATGCTGGCTGTCCAGCTTCGTTACCTCATGCAAAGGCCTTCTACTCTTTCTCATACGGTTATTAGCTTGGATGAGCATGTAAAGGGAAAAAGCAGTATACATGAGGACTGGAAGTAAAATTCAGACATGCTTTTTAAAATCTACTCTCATGCAATCTAAACTCCCATGACAGCATGTGTGGCAGTCGTAGACATCCTGTCTTGTACTTGTGCATTGTATTCAGCTACACACAAACTTGTACCAGGTCAGTTAAAGAAGTGACAAGTTTTATTTAAAAGTGGAATTTGTGCCTTAGCTTAGGCCCATTCCAAACTGATTTAGACTAGCCCCAAAAGAGTCTGCTTCAAAAGATGCTGCAGGCAGCCTTTTATACAAGGTTAACAATAAAGTTACATTTCATTTCCAGTTCAGTTTCAATTGTATATTCTTTATTTTCCACTTATTTTCACAGTTTCATCATTTTCTAGATAAAGTAAGCTCTGCAGGACAGGAGTCTGTTTCCATGCCTCCGCAAAACCTAAATCATAAATGCGCCATAGAGCCTTGGCCACTCTAGAAAAATGACAGCAAAGATTTGAAGATTGTCTTGGGGCCAGTCTTCTGCTAGACTTGGCTTTATGCTGTCCTTCACTGACCACCTGCATCCCCAGGACATGACATAAGAAAAGCAAATGAGCAAGACAGACCTAATGGGCTTTAGTCAGTGAAGAGTGACTGAAGACCACCAGGGACTGGGGACAGAGCAGTGGGTGAACACTGAGCTCCAAGCAGTTAAGTCAGCATAGATTGTAATAACATATAATGTTTACAGCATGGGTGAGGTACTAATTGCTTCACAACAAAGAAATAAGCCAAACAAATAAAACACAGAATTTGTTTCTGTATTTTAAAACTGCAGTTCAGATTTATCTCAAAGTGAGAGCAAGTCTATGGATCAGACTGAGAAAGAAAAAAAGCAACCAACAAAGGGAGCAATAATAACCCACAGCATGTTGGAAGGAATGTCGTGTAGTATTTATGGAATGAAATGCTTTTCCAGCTTGACTAGTGAATTACAGAAATGATGTAGTCAATATAGACTTTAACGAGCATGAGATGATCTCCAAAGAAGTGCAGAATGCTACTGGTGAACTGCTTCTTTCCTCAAAGTGACTTAAAATTACCTACTTTCTCATATAACCACTGCCTTAAGCCTTTGAGAAAAAGCTGCAGGAGAATAATTATTTCCATCAAAACCAACCAGTTTGAAAATTGATTGTCCATGGATCTTGAGAGACCTCTGACATTTTGGATGCAACATTAAGAGTTCAGTGGTGAATTACTTCCTATCTAGGGAAAAAGGAAACCAGGGGCACTTGGAAAGATACAGTAAAGAATGGGGAAAAGAAAATTTGCTAAACTTTGAAACTCACTACAGGTGTAACTACTCCTTGCTAGAAAGGCTGTTCTGCAGGACAGAAGATAACTGCACACTTGTTAAGAGATAAAGCAAAGTTTAAAGTTTTTAAAAGAAGAGAGCAAGACATTTGCATCACTTCTCAGGTAGCAGTGTAACGATGCTACCTCGGTGCTCCCCATACCACCCAGTCAGTCCTGTGAACCGGTCTCCCACCAACTGCTGCTGGCACAAGCACAGTATTATTTCAGAGCAGCATGCGGAAGGAGCACAGGCATGTAGCCAGCATAAGAGATCTGATGGAAGGATTTTGATTTTAAAATAAAGCAATCCATGCTGTATTAAAAGCTGAAAGGAGATGAGTGAGGACCTCAGAATGGTGGGAAAAGTAGAGAAAGAAAATTACTGCCATTCTGTTGGTGTTCCTGGGAATACTTCACTTACTCTACGTAACTAATGTGTATCCCAAGGTGTGGACTGAAGGAAAAGCTATTCTCACTCCATCAGTGAGATTGCTTCATCATCTTGAAAACAGACCAGAATTCCTTCCCAGGAAATTTGCACTGGGATTTATTAATTCTCTCCCAAACTCAGATTATGATGAAGTTTACATGGGTTAAACTGGCAAGAACATAACTTCTCATCTTTGAGAGCACAGGAGAGCTGTAAAGTGGGGATTTGTATGGAAAATTCAGCTGTGGTGGAACATGTGAAATTGTGCATGTCTTCTATCCCTGTGAGGACTGAAAGCAGCTGAAGATTGGCAGGCAGTGAAGACAAAGTGGAGCAAATTCACACCTTGTGTCATCCTGAGAACCCCAGCATAAAACAGAGCAGCCTGTGGAAAAGGCCACAGAGGAAGTTTGGCTTTAGCAGAGTGATGCCGGTATGAAAGAAATATCACTCGTGTCCCTGGAGCTGGGTCAGGCTGTGGGTGTGCTCCCAGAGTCACCCTGCCTCATTCCCTCCAGGCCAGGGACAGTCCCGGTGCCTCTCCTCCTGGCATTTACCCTCTCCCCTCAGACCTCGGCAGGGTATATGGGCCACAGGGATCTGCAGAACCAGGAGCCCCTTGGTGCAACCCTGCTATTGATGGGAAGAAAAATCCTCCATGTTCTTCCAGCACTACAGGAACACGGATCATTTCAGACAGGAGCTGAGACACTGTCTATTGCTTCTCAGTGCCATATGCTGGGTTTTTATTTCCTTCTCTTTAGCTCACTTGGGCCAGGGTCAGCCAAAGTACAGCCTGCAGCTGCTCCCTTCTTTGATTATTGATGAGGATTAGGATTTATTTTTTATATACAGCTCTGTAGGTGTGTAAGACATTTCGCACAAATATACAAGGACAGGGCTCTGAAGAGTTTATACAGCCCAAACATGTCGCAGCACAGCTAGTGAAGACACACATATGATTAAAGGCTTATAAATGTAAGCTCCATGTGTATCCTGTTAGCTGGACAAATTGTAAGTTGCTTTGTATGGCTGTTCTTCTAAGGGAAAGGGTCATTTCTATGCATGGCACTTTAACCTTTTATTATAGGAACCTGCTGTTTCAAGCCCTGGCTCGCTGGACTCCTATATCCAAGCCTGGTGAGCTGATTTGCTTCAAAAATAGTTTATGGAAAAGTTTAATTCAGATTAGCACTCAGGATATAAACATTATTGGGTAAAGGGTAGAAGATGGCCCTTTGCTCTTGCTCCAGAACAGGGACAATGTTTCTCCAGCTTTGCCTACAGGAGTAAGGAAGCAGCTGCAAGGACATGAGACTACTTTGCCAAGCCTTCTGAGCCCTTTAGTTGCACAAGAGGCTGGGCTAAGAGAATGATGGGATTTGCCCCTAAATGCAGAGAAATACTGCCCTTGTACTTAAAAAACAAAACAAAACAAAACAAAACAAACAAACAAACAAAAAAAAACGCTATGTTATGTTGTCTCCCGTTGTGTTACCTGCATGCTGACGGCACCTCACTTAGCTATGTCCCAGCACATGCCTGTGGCTCACAGCAGGTTCCCACAGTCCCCCCACTTCACACACTACATTTCCTCTGCACTCCCAGTGACCAGACACAGCCTCTCACTGTGCATCCTCACTCCATCCTCCATGTACCTGAGAACAAGTGAAGGCCTTCTGTAAACTTTTAAAGAGGTTTTGCTGGGCTGGTTTCCTAACATCTACTTGTCTTTTTTATTCCGGTGCCTCAATGTGGCACAGCAAGGGAAACAACATGGGAGTGAGGGGACCATTCTCTTTGTGCTTTAACGGTGGGCATGAGCTTCAAATGGCAATGCTTTGTCTAGTTCTTATGTAAGCCAACTGCAATATTCTTTGAGTAGGAGTATGTTGTAACGGGGTAAGATCAGCATGTTATATAGCTATTTGAACACATACTCTGAGGCATCCTGAAGAGGGATGTCAGAGTCGCAGCAGCTCTGCTCCCAGCTGCACCACGCAGCTGCTGCATGGCAGATACCTGAGGCTCACATTTATGATTCTCCCCTACCGAAGGGGACTCAGGATAAGAGATACAAAGCCCTGTTTTCAGAGTTGGTAGGCAATGCCAACCAGGAGCAGAGCTTTGGAAAACAAGCTCAGCATGCTCCATGAGTATTAATGAATGGTAAGAAGGAGTTGTCACTAAAATGGTACCCTGAACCATACCCAGTATGTACAAGTTCACTGGTATGTAAATGATACATTTAAGTCTCTAATACGTGATTAAAAGTGGACCTTAAGGGGCTTTGAGGATGAACACGCTGTCAACACAGAATTTACACTGAAAAAGAAAAAAACATAAGGTTCAATAATGACCACTTCTGCCCACTGGAGAATGATTGCAGCTGACTGCAAGAAGACTTGAATGATGGAGACCAGCACAATTCCTCAGTGAGATAATCCTCAGCACTCTGGGTGAGATGTGCCAAGGCCAGAGGCTAACAATAAGCAGAATTGACACAGGAATATCGAGAACTAACTTGGCATATTTGAGACCCATTGAACAAGCAATGCTGACCATCAGAGACCTCAAACATTACTGAAAAAATGTATTTGGAACCAGTTCTCGAAGGGGTCCCAGATATAACAATATAACACAGCAGTATTTTAAGCCAACATGAAGCAACAGGCATCCAAGAGGATAGCTGCATCTGAAGAATACAACTGGCAGGACTGAAGATACAGCCTTCCACAGAGCTCTCACTGCAAGATACACAGTGCTGTCCATGATGGTTCAGCAAAACACTTCCTGACTCCTGAAGCCTTCGAGTCAGCAGTATTTATTGGAAAGGATGCAAAAACAGATGCCTTGGGTAGAAGCAAATCTACAAACCATCCTTTCAGCTCATGAAAAAGGGCACTGATTAATGAGCTGGCATACACAGGCACACTTTTCATTCCATCAACTTTACAGGTTGGCTGAAAGCCCCCAGAATTTTGCAAATCATGATTGTTCCTAGGGGGATATCTCTGTCTGGTTAGTTTATTTGTTTGTGTGTACATTCGGTAACTAAGGTCAAAAGTTTTATAGCAGCAACTGTCTCTGAACTGTTACTTGGCTTTGATTTTTCAGCTATGGCACTGAGACTTTTATGCAATATTGTTAATAATAGAAATGCACTTTGTTTTAGTTTTAACTAATTATAGATTTGCCTGATGCAGTATTTCATGTGCATGGGTAAAAGGTAATTGTTATACCCTCAAAATCTAAAGATTAAATTCTGCCTTTAACTACATACATTTCACTGGTGCCACAGAGGGTTCAGTGAGGTCGGAATTCACCTGCAATGATGGGTTGGCCATGAGACTGGCAAAATACCTATTACTTGATGTGGAATCATAGTGGCACAAACGTGTTCTACAACCTTTAGAAATGACTGCCTACACCTGAGTTGGATAAGTATGAGTGCACCACAGCAGAGTTTGCACAAAGACAACCAAGTTGCAGAATTCACATCACTAACTTTGATCAGTGCAAGTAGTGTGGAACCCAGCATCCACAGCTGTATTTACTAATTCAAAGCCATTCTTCTTCCATCCAGTTTCAAGACCCCTGCATGGAGTTTGACACAACTTGCACAAGAGTTCTGTTCACCTAAGTTTTGGAGAACCACCTAACCATGAGATTTTTGCCTCCCTTGATTTTCTACAGCAGTGACTGCAGGCCAATAAAATTTCTTGATGTTACCATTCACTTTAGACTTAGTATGCACACACAGGACAAATCATGTTTATCAAAACAGGGAACAGAAATGATGCCATCTGCTTAGGTGACCCTTCCTTTACAAATACTTACCAGCGAAAAGTCTGACAGCTGTCCACTGGGTGTTTTGTGGCAAATGTTCACAAATAACCTAAACACACAATATCTGCAGAAACGGGGAGTCATGAACAGGAAAACAGCTAAACTCAGTGTGCAAGTGATTTGCAGTTAACAACACTGCAGAAGTACCGATGTGTAGCTTTATTTAAGAGGGGGAAAGAAGTCTTAAACACTGAAGAAAAGAGAGGTTTTCACCTTTAGTATAAACCGAGAGAAGAAGCAACAACACAAGCATGTACAACAAAGGGCCCCTCTGGGCACTTTGCCATCATCACCTCTGCTTTCCATTATCATTGTACATTAACAAGAATTACGATGTTCAGGTTCCATTTTGAACTCCTGTTCATCAGAGTGTATAAACTTGTCCTTTTTCGTTTTCTTCAAACTGAAATTTGGCAGAGGAGTGCTTGTGGGTGGGGAGTTTTTGGAAAGACTATTATTTTTAAAATTTGGTCTTTTCAAACTGTTCTAAATACAGCAATGGGGAATATGCCCTGAGGAGCAACTCTGTTGCATGTCTCTCAAGGGAGGGGTATTGACAATTAGATATTGTCAGTCTGTTTTTCAGTGCAAGAGGAAAACAAGCATACGCACTTCAGGCTAACTCATAGAAGGCCTCTGGCCCAGCAGAAATGATGAGTTCAGGGTGACGCTGTGGGGCCAGGAGGTTGGGAAGCTGTCTATCAAGGGTTCCCAAGGGTGGTCTGTAGTCCTCTTGCAACACATAGAGCTTTTGTATGTGGCCTGAAAAGGATCTGGGAGTTGTGGCTGTCCTCCACAGAACCAGCTGACTGTCAAGGCTGTAGCAACCGTAGGGTCTCCTCCAGTGGCTCTGGGATGGGGTGAACGTCTGGGCACTTGGGATCTGTCAGCCATTGAAAGCTTGGACCAGACTGCCCCTCCAGAGCAGTCAGGCTTTTGGGCGAGTCTCACAGCTGTGTATTTCAGACCCTTGGCTGTTCGTCCAACACTTCCCATTACTGCATATGACAGCAAGAACCCTCTGTAAGAGCTAGCCCACAAGTGCAATATTGCCAGGATCAAGACGAATTTCTGCTTACAAGAGCGGCAGAAGCAGTGCATGGCCCAACTCACTGTTAGAGTTGAGCACAGATGAGGACAGCAAATTCCCTCTCCAGCCAGGAGCCAAACTGATGGGCAGGCTCTGTCCCTAGGAGACGTGCTCCAGAGGGAATACCAGAAGCTAAATCTGGGAGAGGAAGAGGGAGATAAAGCAGGAGAATGAACAGCAGAGTTAAGGCAGCCCAAACGCCAATTTGCAACAGTAATTGCTTGTTAGCATTTTTATGTGAGAGTTATAGCACCTGCAGCTGCCTGTCCTCACATACTAGCACCTTACCTGCCTCATTCTCCACTGAATCCCATAAACCCCAAACACAGTCTGCTTAGAAGGAACTCAGGGATATGGTCCAGAAACAACGGACCTTCATCCCACTTGTACAGATCCCAGCAAATCAAATTTCTTCTCTTTTTATCATTTTACTTCTGCCTCCTCTGTGCTCACCAGAAGGATGCATTAGGTAACGACAAAAGCAATGGAAGTGTTTGCCAGGTGGCTAACACAGGGCAAAATCTGCTGCTGTGAACTGCTGCTTACACTTAGTTGCACAGTGTAAGATCTCAGCATTGCCTGGACATTGCAGGGTGGTACAATGTCCTTAATGAGTTTGTACTAATGAGCTAAAACCCAGGCCAACTGGAGAAAATGGCCTTTGGATCAAGCCCTTATCCCTTAGTTGCCACACTTGCCTGCTTGCAAAACCCAAAAAACATTAATTCATCTCCAGACTGGAAAGATGCCAGAGACCTAAAGCCAACCATAAAGGAGTAGGGCATGAAATTCAGGACAGAAATTTTGACAAACTGCTTCATTTCCCATTATTGTAAAGAATGATATATTGACGGATCTTCCTGTACATCCGTGCTCACTTGGGTTGGATTATGGGGGAATTCCTGATGCACGCTAGTCACTAGACACTGGGAGGCACCTTCCATCCACCCTGTTCTAAAAAAAGATTCAAATCATGCACACACAGAAAAGCTGGCAGCTGATCCTTTCAGCCCTGAGAAAAAGTGTCTATCTTCACACCTGCAATAGCTCACTGGATTCGGTACATTTGCTCATACATGTTTGCAGGACTTTGATTTATTTGTTTGCCATTTCATAGTCCACTTAATTTATCTGCTACACCACAAATATGACACAATTACCTAACAAAACATGTAAAAATGTAGGATACGACATGCAGCTGTATCTACATTTCCTCCTGTGCTTCTTAGGAGCTAATGCAATTACAAAGCCATTTTGATGGAGACACTTTTGCTGACTCCTTCACATAAGAGAAGTTACTGGCAGGCTCTTATCTCCTCCATCAGAAGAGTGTTCCTGGAAACAGGACAGTCCGTGGCTAGAGATAACACATCGTGGAATCTTCTGCACCTGCTGGGCGGCAGCATCCGCCCTCTTGGTCACATGTAAGTCATGGTGATAACAGATAGTCATTTCTGTCCCTATGCAGATCAACACGCTCCGTCCCACAGAGCAGAAGTGGTGGCAGTGGCGGTTTCCATCTGCCCAAACTGTGTGAAAAGTCTATAAGAGCCTGCTTTGGAGCTAGGTGCTTTTCAGTCCCTTGCCTTGGAACCGTGTTCTTATAAACCCCACAAGGCAGAGATAACCTGCCCATTTCTGGACATGTACTTTCAACAGACAAAACTAACTGTGCCCACAGTGTAAGGTATCATCCTGTGGAGACAGGTTCTGTGGTGGGGCCAGGAGCTAATTAGTGCCGATCATTCCTATTTCAGATTAGTGACAACCATTCGCTGTACTACTTTCTTATTACTGCACTAGAAACATGATTTATTTCACAGCACCCAAATAGTTTAGTCCTTGGAAAAACGTACCTTTTATGTCCCTCCCCACCGCCCATTTCTCCTTCCCCTACTTCCAGCACACACAAGTCTTTCACAGCAACTGCTTGGACCACCTAACTCTAGCTGATGAGATCTGTACTTTCAGGATGCAATTGTCCAGGATGGCAATTGTCACATAAAGCATGCCATAATACAGATAAAGACACGCCTCATCACCAGTTGCCCTTAACCACTCTGCTCTCCTTGAGTCATGGTGAGCTCGGTACCCCTGCCCTGTGACAGATGATGCCCAGTGCCACAGCACCTACTGGGAGCTCTGCCCACAGCCTGGCTGACTTGAGCATGACCAGAGCAAAGCGGGGAAGGCTGGGGATACACTGAGTTACGTTACAAAGTGGATAAAATATGAGACTTCTTTGCTCTTCTTTTAATGGGTGAAACAAGTAGGTGTGTAATAGTGAATACCCTGGAGAGCTTAATGCTAGGGCAGGGTATTTCAAAAGTCAGGTGGTAAACAGGACACAGGAGCCAAGCAGATGTAGTTTTGTATAGCTGCTTCCTAGTCAGATGTCAGCATCCAAAATAATGTTCAGAATGGGGTTTATTTTAAAAATAATTTAAAAAAATAGGTAGGGAAACTGTGCAGTTTTCATTAACTCTGGGCAAAAAGAAATAACTCTGGAACATGTTTTTGTTCTGCTCCAAGGGCTGCCACCCTGCTGCCTTAGCTATGTGGGAAGTCAGGGTGCTCCTTCTGTTCTAACATTTATTTTCTGCATCCTTGTTTTATTTTTAACAGCTTACAACAGAAAGAAATGCGTTATCGCATGACTGTCTAAAGCAAATAGCACATTGTGGTTTTGGGCTTGGACACTTGAATGTGTAACTTCCCAGCAACAAGTCCTGTTCTCTCTGTAGGGCACTTCTGGTAACTCATCGCTCCTACTGAGAAGTAAGGAAAACTGTCACCTAGCAAGTGAGACAGCTATTTCTTACAGCACTCACACTGGAGAAAAAAAAAAAAAAAAATGCCAACAGACTGCAATTACTGTACGATACATATTATGCATATTATGCCGAACAGAAAGCAGCAGGCCTTACTGATTAACACCAGCACTGGGTCTTGGACAACTGGGATATGGTCCTGACCTCCTAGAGGCTACTGTGCTTTTATAAGCCAAGTCATTTCACTTTTCTGCACTTCGATTTCCCAGTCTGTGAAAACGAGTGTGCTGTGGTTTATTTTTAAGCATTTCAGCAACAGACATACTGTACCTCAAACTCCTTAAATGGTTACATCATTTTCGCTGCTACAAAAAGTTCACTAAAAGAGCATTTCAAAATCCCTCTCTATGTATTGTACTTTCTGTTCTCTAGCCTGACTGTGGTTTGACGTCTGGTGTTCTGAAGTTCGGGCTACGGTGGTTGTTTGGCTTCAGATGACAATTGCTCGTGAGTACTGATCTCTACAGATCTGAATGGGCTGCACAATCAGTGGAAACGCAGCCAATGCAGCTTTAAACACACCTCATTCATGTGGGTCCCGTGGCTATTTCTTTGATAAGATTATTAATAGCATGTAAAGTTAGCAAGTGCCTTTTTCAGATGCATCACTCGTGGAACACTTAACGGAACTCTGGGCCGAGATCAGTATAACATAAAATGTGTAAACTCTTAAAAAAAAAAAAAGACCCACCTATATATTTAGTTACTAAAACATTTTTTAAAGAAACTGTATTTCCATCCATGTGAAAGACGCGACATGGCCATGTTCAGCACTTGTGTCATTTACTGACTATTGCCAGGTTAGTCAGAAGCTGATAGATGCCGGTTTGTTGCCAAAAATGACCAGAACCTTGCAAAATATTGTGATGACAATCATATCTTCTGCATGGACTGTCCTACCAGTGTCTTGGGTTTTCTTAGACATAGTAATGTTATTAAAGAAAGAAAATACACAGCAAATAAATGTGGTTCCTCTCTTCTGAGTTCTGCCTCATTTTCTCAGTCTGCTGCTGCACCCGAGCCGTCAGTGAGCTGCAAAACTGCACTAAATGGGCCGGAGAGCAGCTGAGGGCAGCGGTATCAGACTGTGGGGAGACCCAGAGACAAAGGGAGTAGGAAGGGATCATTACAATGCAGAGAGGAAATATGGCTAGGATTCAATTTAGCTTAAATCTAGCAAAGCTAGCCCAGAATTATCAGGAGCTGAGAGACAGCACAATTATGGTGCTGCATATATTTTAACAGGCAGAAGTCAATGGGATGTTCAATAGGCATGATCCAGAGAGGGCCCCCATAGGCAGGTACTTTCACCGTGCATGGGAAGAACGATTTGTATCACTCTGGGTGCTGATAAAGCCATTATAAAACCGCTTTGCCATGCTAATAAGGAATCGTTACACTGCTGGAGCAAAAAAAAAAAAAACGTAATCCTTTAGCATCTGTTCACATGATTAACATCACTGATTATTCATGCGATCACCTAAGGAAAGATCAGATGGTTTATTTCCTGGGTTTGAACCTCTGCTTTTCAGCTTAAGAAATCTGCCTCTCTGAAATTAGCTGAAGGAATCATGCTGTTAGCAACACAGTAATGCTACTGGGAGCTAAGCAGTACATCTTGTCTTCTGCAACTGGATGCCACAGGAAAGTCCAACACTTTGCAAAGATGTCACATACTTTTCCTCAAAGGAAACATGCTAATGCAGCTGAATTCAGTGAATTCAAGCCAAGCATTGGTCATTTTTTCATGACCTCACTTCCCCTTCTCCTGCCTGGGACCTTTGACTTTAAATGAAGGGTCACTGGCCTGCAGCCTAGAGGGAGGCTGCTCTTCAGTATCGGCAGTACAGAACAACCACCCATCACATGGATCAGTCACTAAAATAGAACACACCCTGTCCTGTGCAAAAGCCTTCCACATCCAGGGGTCCATCACATTAGCTCTAAAATCACACATGCAGAGAGAGAGATTAAATTGCTGAATAAATCTCTTCTAACCATTATTTTCGACTGTTCTGTAATAAGCAGTTGTCTTGCTGCCCCAGCTGCGGAGCAGCTTATCTTTCAGCACAGTTTCCTACTCTACCCATCAGCCCTGCTGCTAGAGTCAGGACTTTCTCTGCTTTAATTGATGCAATCCTACCCTTGTCTAACACACTGATTTCAAATGTAATCGTATCCGACCTATAGCAACAAATCTGCAGCGAAATGTGAAAATTAAGGAACTGCAAAGAATTACTTGAAAGTACTGTGTGAAAGTAATACCAAAAAATGGATTCTGCTGTTAAGCAAAGTAAAACAGGAACATTTCCAATGTGTATGACTTCCATTATTTGCATACTTCTGTTACTGAAATCAGGAGAGTGTCTTCCAGTAAAATCTGGTCAACTAAATGACTCATATGACTTCTGAAGTGACCATGGATTGCTTCTGGGCTGCATGCACTCACAGGAATTCTCGTGTCCAGGGTGGATCAGGCAAAAAGGAGAACTGAAAATGGCTGACTGTAAAGATGGCTGCATGCTGCACTTCCTTATTTGTACCAAATTTAAATAGAAAACATTATTAACCATTTTAAACTTTAAATGATGCGACCCCTGGTGCCAGGACACCAGCAGACATTCATAACAAGTACATGCACTTCATTCATGCTCATCCCGCACGCTAGCCAGGCATTGCACAGACTAAAGGACTTTTGTGTTCATGTCCTCAACCTGCACACGTCTCCCCCAGCAGGCACAGACAAGCTATGTGATCTTTGCACAGGGAGTCTGAGGCTTCCCACCATCCTGTTTACATTCAGTTACTCTTTCTGCAATATTTCCAGTTCCAAGTCTAGGAAAAATGGAAGCTAACAAAAACATACCTACACAGTGGAAAATCCAGGCTGGCGCTTCCAGTTGATTACTGCAGTGCCAGTGCTCAGCCTTTAACACCTGACCTAAGCCTGCTTTTGGGCCACGAGTGAGCCCAGCAACGGCAAGGTCTGGCAGGCAGAGCCACCAGAAAAGCAGTCAGCCCATCCGCTCCCCATTTCCAAGGAGCTTGAAGTCACTGGCTCTTAGCAATGGTCACCACTCGGAGCCATCTTACAGGTTTAACACTCCTGCTCCAAAAATAGAAGAAAGTAAGAATAGCATTGATTGAGCAATGCGTAAGCGAAACTATTTTTCAAGACAGACCAACTGTGAGCGAAATTCTGAGCTTAAAAATGGTGAAGGTTTCCCAGAGGAAAAATTACAGAAATTGCAGTGCAAGGGGAAGGCTTAGAAGCAGAGGTACACACACTGGCCTCCAAGAGGGAAAAGGACATTTCTTCTAGGGCAAAAACTATTTGAAGGGTGATGTGAGTTCCTCCTGACTTTGACATGGAGAGAAATCACTGTGGTCAAAATGTTAAGCACTGCTGTTAAGCATGTTAAGCGTTACCACACTGTAGGTACTGTATGGAATTCTGTACAAGTCCCAGATCTTGGTGCACTTTGGGGTAAAATCTACTGATTTCATCAGAAGTGCCGTGTTATGAATATGAGTAGATCTAAACCCAACAAAGAGAAATGTGGTGTTCAGAATTTTTGTCTCTGCCTTTTCAATACAGATTTAAATCCTCACTCTTTTGAATGCCAATGGACATAATAAGGAACAGCTTTAAAGAGCAGGAGTTTGCTTGTGTGTTACGTAGCCAAAGTTCGCTTCCTGCAGCGTCTGAGCAATGAACACCATCAGCACAGTTCTCTGTGGGAGCTGAGGGTCACCACAAAACCTGAAAAATCAGGTTACCATTGAAACCTGAAAATAATTTCCTGAAAAATAATGTTCTCCCTCTAAAATTCTGGAAGAAAATTTCTGAAAAAAATCTGGGCTGTGCTATGAATCCTGCAGAGGAAGAATGGCCCCCAGGACTAGTTTGCCTTTCTCCCAGGAGATAACCTGGAATCTCAAGGTCTTCTTAGACATGCACACCAGGGCATTCAGCTGTCAGAGGACAGTATCACTGCAAATTGAGGTAGTAATGCAGATGTTGCTTTCACTGCATCCCTCAGAGGCCTCCTGAAGCCTGTCCTACAGCTGGAGCCTTTTTCATGCCATTGTATGCTCACAAGAGAGAGCAACCAGCAGCTGAAAATAATGCACCTGGACTAGTGTAGAAGAAAATGGAGGTGTTCTGTGAATAGAAAGTTTTAAGCCATGGTCAAAGCAGAATTTACTTCCAGAGAAGCAGAATTTCTCTTCCAGAGAAGGAAAAAAGCACTTAAAATTCACCTGCTAAGCACACTTAGTGCCACATGGCTTTCTCTTCCTGACCTTACTTAACCTCAAAGTTTTCATCATCTTGCTCAACCCTGCAATCGTCTATTGTAATAAGGGGCATAACAAACTGCTCTTCACAGCTCATGTCAAGCAGAGGGAAATTATAGCTTCATTTCTTTGGAAAAACACTAGCAGATTGTTATCTTGGCACTGATTATGAACAACACCGTGAGCATGAAGGATGGGATTGAACTGTTTCCGCTCCAACCTTCCCATAAGCCTCACAACGTTACACGGGACGTGCCATCTAGACACATCTTTAGAAAAGGACAAACGAGCATGGCTAAAGCAAGGTCAGGGCTGAAGCAGAGAACCACAGTGCAGCTGGGACCAAAATACATCAACCCCTCACAAAGATACACTGGTCTAATTAAAAGGAGTTTAAAGATGATTCAGTGAGTTCTTTTTAGCCTAATTAAAATTCACCTAGCGTATTTCACTGTGGTACCCAACTAGATTAAGATTTACTGATACAGGCTGTTTTAAATTGCATGCAGAATATCTATGCTGGGAAAGGGAAAAGAGAAGGAAAAGAAAGGGAAAAGAGAAGGGTGTTACACCCTTTCAACAAACTGGACTTTCAAGTTTAACTAGGAAAAAGCTGTACTGAATGAGGGACCCATGCAGTCAAAGAGCTCACCTTTCTCCTCTCAGCCAGCTTCCTCTGCCTCACCTGTTGTGCATCTCTGTGCACAGTTCAGGATGACCAAAGGGGACTGGGATTTGGGAGTACAGGGTGTTCTCCCACATAGCTGGGTGCAGATGCTGGCATACTCCTTTGGGGCTGCACTGCATTTGGCAGTGTATGTGGGAGGCTGGGGGCTGGAATCACTGACCCAGGTTGCAGGGCTCTGCAGGGCATGGGAAGGGACATCCTACCTGTGCATGCCTACGTCCTGACAGCAGTGGAGGAGGGAGGTGGGCTCTGCGTGGGGGTACTGCGTATCCTGAGTGCCCAAGGGGTACTGGGATATTCAGGGGACATAAGGACATGAGGCACTGTTCTGCTGCTGAGTGGTCTGGGCAGCAGCATCTAGTCGAAGGCCAGAGGGCAAGAAAACATCACAGCTGAGAGATGTGAAATCCTGGATCAGTATCCAAGAGGGTGGTGCACTCTTGGGTGTTGGGAGGAAAGCAGCCCAAGGCTAGCTAACCACCAGCCTCTGGGCTCTGAGGTCTAATCTGATGCTTAAAGACAGAGCAGCAGCAGCCCTGCCACAGTCAGACACCCCAGGCTCAAGCTCAACTGTGCTGCACAACACACAGCAGCCATATGCTTGAGGCAGCTGCGTGTGGGAGGAGAGCAGTGAGGTCCAAACATTTTCCCTCTCTGTCCTCTCCTTCCCCTCTGCCCCCAGAAACTGCCACTTTTGGCATGCTAGATGTAGCAAGACAGCAGCTGGCAGTGCTGTCCCCAGACTTGGCCACTGCCACAGAGAATCTGCTTCTGAAAGCAGTCAGGACTGGAGCCCCTCGGGGGTGCTCAGAGCACGCACAGCCTCTGCAGCCTCATCAGACCCTGTGCCATGGAGCAGCAGAGCCAAGCTCCTACCCTGCACCCCGAGAGCCGCAGTCAGACCCAGCCACCCTCATCAGCAAAGCCACAACACCACACAGAACTAAACCTGCCTGTCAAAATAGATTAAGCCTATCTTTCCCTCAATACAGAATGAAAGCAGCAGTAACCCCTGCTTTGTCAAGAAATCAGCTGAGGTCAATGTAAGCAGCAAAAAAAGCTTTTGTAGCTGGCTTGTACGGCCCTCCTCCAGGAGCTCTGGCCACCTTTAAAAGGCATCTGTAGAGGGCTACCAGAAGAGTTGAGTGAATCACCTCTCTCCTGGCTCCCACCATAAGGGAACAGAGAGCCCAGCCCTTCTTCTCTGCACCTCCCTATAAATCTCTTCTTAAGGATTAAGCTCTTTCCCAACCATTGGAAAATCCAGCTCCAGATGCCTGACCTACACTCGTGGGCCCAGTCGATAGGGAGTGGAGGGAGATATCGCATTTGTTTCTCAATTGATTGAAAGACCAAAAGAAGCTGAGTCAGACAAATCCCTTGGTTTCCTCACACTCCACTCCCTTTGCTTTGGGGAGCTCCAACATGCTGGGAGGGGAGATAATGTTTGGCAAGAGCAAAGAGGAGCTTGCAGGAGAAGAAATAGGGAAGTCCACCTCCCAGAAATTACTGTAAAATCTGACTCTCAAAGATAGTCAGAGAGACTAGTGAGACTGGGAGGAAGTGGAAAATCATCAGGCCAGGAAGACTCCATTTGCTACTCAGAGAGCAGAAACGCCGGTCGCTACCAGCGGATGTCTCCCATTTTGTTATCACTTCCTGCTGGGCTGCCCAATGGGAGGATGAAGATTTAGTCAGCCCATGGCTCCCCCACTTCCGCAGGCTGTGTCCTTTGAAGGACTCCTTCGTTTTCAGCCCAGGTATTTTATCGTGCCAGAGAGTTGGTGTAACTGGTTCCTGCAGTCCCCTGCAAGTCCGCAGCATGGGCACAGAGGGGTGCAGTCCGACACAAGCCATGCTCTGGCGAGCCATGATGGCCACCGGCAGCTGGTCCTGATTAGAGCAGCCCCAGGATGCTGCAATCTCTTCTCTAATATTGCTCTCAGCAGTGCTGGGGCCAGCTTGCAACCTGTCTTCAGATCAGGGAGTTATAATTAATTGGCTATGGCTCCCCGTAGGATCTGGGCACAGCTCAGATCCCAGCCTTCCCATGTTAACTTGAGGCTGACACTTATCTCAGTCCTACGTTGCTGTAATTAGTTTTTCCCCAGTATAAACCAGGACTGTTAGTGCGGCATGTGAAATTGAAAAGATAGAGGGACAAAAGTACGTGAATTTCTGTGAGTTTTGATTACCGTTCAGGCAAGTTTCTGCTGTTTACTTTGCTGTGGTATGAAGGCCCTGCCTCAGTGAGGAACCTATAGAACCGAGGCCATACATAAATCAACCCTGAGCAATGCAGGAAAAGTACAGTATGCATTTCTCCCATAAAGGTAACAGTAAATAATCTACTAAGTTAATGGTTCACTGATGCAACTCAGTTTAAGAGGTAGGAAAAAAAAAAAAAAAAGTTTTATCTATGACCCTTGGCTTAGGTCTGAGATACAGCTTTAACTGAAGAGCAAAGGTTAACTGTAACAAAAGACGTTGGCATTACTATAGCTTAAAAACAGCATTCTGACTTTTTCTGTCAGAATGAAGACAACTTCTCTAATGATGGCGACAGAGCCATAAAAAGTCAATTGCAGAGAATTGTTTGGCAATGTTTCTTTAGAGTGCCATCGAAGAAGACAACAGGAATAGGTGGAAAGAGAAGACCTGGGAAAGAGAGGAGACTTCGTATTAACTTGAAAACCACAGCGAGAACCAATACAGTCAGGAGAGCTCTTTGATGGGAGAAACATCTTTTTAGACAGAGAAAATCAGAGTAAAATTCATGCCTTAAAAGCTGTGCCCAGGCAGAGCTTTCACTGTGCGCTCAGTATTATCCTACCAGACAGAGCATAAGCAAAGAAGCAAGATGAAAAGTAATTAGGCAAATAGTAGGAACTCTTTGAACAAATGTTGCCTTTGGGTAGCACATACATGTAAAGGAGAGCAGAACACACTGCCTCAGCCAGGGGCCAGCCTTCCAAAATGCAGCTGTAGGAAAATACATACATTTTTCCAGCTGAAAATCTAACAAGCAGCATAAGACTGGAGGGTTCTGCCATCGCTTTGTTTGGCTGACAACTGGTAATACCCTGGGGGATGATGAGGGGAGGGAAATTCACCCCTGGCGAATAGGAACAGCAAGTCCCTGTTCTTGACTGGTACTACAGCACATTGATACTGAACCGGTCAGCTTACATAGAAATAGCATGAAGCAACATGACAGTGAGGGCAGCATGAGAAACTGACAAGCACCAAAAAAATAAAAAATAAAATTAATTGAAAGCAGTCAGTCTCCACTGAGGGGAATTTTCATGTGGCTTTTCTGGCATTGTCTTTTTGAAAACACTAGGGTTTTGCTACCCTTTTAACTTCTGGAGTTCTCACAAAACCTCTAAACCAGGTCTTTACTTATAATAGGAATTTTGAAACTATTTTTTGCATTCTTTTAGACTCGTTCAATTCTTGACCCCAGTTACACTGAATAATGTGGTTGCAACTAACGTAAATATAGTTCCGTTATAAATCAGGACATGTTTGCCTAGAGACAGCCCTTTTTCTTCCCCTTGCTCATGTTCTGCAGCTGTCCAAATACATCCTCACACTCCCTGGAACCTGCAGCACAGTCCTACTGCCACAGCTGGTAGGGGCAGAGGTAATGGACTGCAGGCTTCCCTCCCTTCATGCCCAGCCAGCAGGGCAAAGTATATTCCAGTTTACACTGTGACACTGAAAGGCTGAAAGAAAACCCTGTTCCTGTGAGGGCTGTTGGGTCTGCCTACCAGGGATGAGTGCCATCCGTGTCAGTTTGATCAAGATCCTGTAGCTGGCTGGTTGGCTCCCTCGGGCACCGTTCAGTCTTGGCTTATCCGGAGCAAACATCTCTAAGCAAAGACTAAATGATTCCAGGAGTGCAACCAAAACTGAGTATTCAAGGCTTTCCAGAGTGGGGATTATTAAAAAGACAGCAATTGTCATCAGATATTAGTCATATCACTTTTGATTGGAATAGGAAATAACATCTTTACTAGGATTTTCTGCTGGTGAATGCTGATCTTTACTGTCAAGCTGCTGTGATATGTCAGGTGCTGTATCAACACCAGGACAACTAGGGGAATCAGGAATCCAGAGCAACATTTTGTTCATCCTGCCTTCCCCACCAAACAGATCATGTCAGGAATGTTTTGTATTAAATAACACAAGCACCAGGGGCAGGACACCGATGGGAAAAATAGGACCACATATCTAACCAGAACTAAGTTCTCATCATGTTCCTTGTAATTCTCTTCTTCTTCACTTCATTCTGTCAGCTTGCCAAAACAAAACCCGAATTGTTCCAAGACAGGAGAGTCAGATGTGCTTCTAACAGTTTCAGACTCCACTGAAATCCAAAAGACCAAAAGAGCTCCTGGGAACCTTTTGGGTTCCCACCTCATTTCCCAGTTCAGTAGGCCTGTACAAAGAGGTCACACTGGATAAGCATTGACAGGTTTAATGAGACAGTGGGGTTCAGCACCTGACTGCAAATTCATCCCAGCTCAGGGCCTGCTCCTTCAAAAGCCTATTCATGCATAAACTCCTGCTTAAGTCAGTGACATGGTAGAACACCCCTAGATGAGACTCTCTGACATCTTGTGTAAGAGTTTTAAAACTCGAAATGTATTTTCAAATGATACTTAAACAACACCAAGCCTCTAAACTGTCATTAGCAAACATCAAGAGGGTCAAAAAGAAGAGAACTTAATTTTCTGCCTACAAGAGGACCTAAAACTCAAGTTCACAGAATCATCCAGGTTGGAAGAGACCTCCAAGATCATCTAGTCCAACCTCTGACCTAACACTAACAAGTCCTCCACTAACCCATGCTTTGTCACTGTCTGAGATGTTTGTTTGTGCAGTAAGCTGCAGGTATATCTGTTTAAGAGCTGAGATAAATGCATTTTTACTCCCTTAAAGCTCCAGCTGTTGCTCAGTAGCTTTTGGTCTGAATGTACCATGCTAACACGCCTGGCCTGGGCACAGGCATGTGAGCCCCAGCTCTGTGCAGCAGACTCGCAGGAACTGCCTGCGTCTTCCTACACTAGTCAGGAAAGCGAGCAAGCTGAGTGTTCCCTGCAAGAAGAGCAGTCTTCCCAGGGAACATGGTCACCTTCCTCTTACAAGACTATAGCCTTCATCCCCCACCTTCACCAGCAGTTCAGTGGGCAGAGGTTTCCCATAAAATGGGAGTGTGGAAGGGAAACAGGTTTAGTTCCTTTCTGTAATTCAGGTGCACAGCTACTACCCCACAGGTACTGGTGGAAGGGAGGAAGGGCTTCTCAGCCCTGGCAGGAGCCACTGTTCAACTTTGCATTGAATCATTAAACAGTGGCTGTTTAAAGAGGGGCAGGGACAGTGAAAGAGACTATTTCTCAGACTAAAACTAAAACCACTGAGGTGACCCACAGAATACGTGAACTCCCACCCCTGCTGCATCCACTAGCTTAGGACTCTAGGTACAGTTCAATAATCATGAAGTGCACCACCACAAAGCGTCCACTTACCTATGACTGTGTAGTATTTATGACTCCTTTCAGTATATGCCCTGGTCACAGATGTTGAACTTAGAGAATATTTACCCAAAGGCAGATTCTGATTCATTAATACAGAAGAGGAGCTATTCCACAAATAATCCCACTGAGACTAACTGGACTTTCAAGCCTTACTGCCTAACTCCATGCTCTCTTCCATCAGAAGGTTAATTGGGAGTAAAATACTAGAGGATTATTTTTATCCACTGGGGTTTTATTTCAAAATACCTCTGTGCTTTCAGAACACTGAGTTTAGAAAGTTCACCCATTAGAGTGCAGTACGTCGGCATGAAGTGAAAGTTTGCAGCTACATGTGATCCCGGAAACTCTGCAATACATGCTGAAGTGCAGTATCATAGTTTTGCAATTAGATTCATATTCTAAAAAAGAACAGAGATAAACCAAGAAATAGTTCTCCTATAGTATGGCAAAGAGCTACAAGAGTTTAAATGAAATTTGCAGACAGCTGCTTCCTTGCCTCTTTGCGTTACCCTGGGCTTAGCAATGGCGAAAAGTTAGTGTGGAGTAAGAAAGCCATCATGCCCTCTTTGGACACCCTGAAGCAAGTTACGCTGCTGAAGTTCTTATCAAGAGAAGAGAGGCCACCTCTTGGTACCTCAGGAAGCCTGCTTGCAGCCGTGGTGCTGAAGCCCAGTTCCACGCTCTGTATCAGAGTGTTACCTGCACGGACACTGAGCCAGCGTCATGGTACCTCTGAGCTGCTCTAAGCGAGGGCTGCTGCTGCGAGGGGCAGGGCTGACCATGTCATCTCTTTCCTTATGCAAGCACTGACCCTTGTGTGACTGCACAGGGAACCAGACCTGGGGACTGACCCACGTGAGAAGCAACCCAACAAAAACCCAATTCATACATCAGCCAGGCTTTGTTCTCCACACGCGCTGAACTCAGCTGGGGCAGTGCAGGCAGTGAGGCTTTCTGAGGAGCAGCCCACACCTGGGCTAGCACAAGGCAGTCAGGATGCTGCAGGCTATGAGGCTCTGCTGTCACGCTAACCTCGTGAAGTCAGTGGGAAGGAGATGGCAGGACAGGTGCTGAGTGGATATCCGCACCGCAGATATCTGATGTACATGGGTTCAAATGGAAAATTAGGGTGCTTTTATAGGCTGTTGTGAAACTCTCTGGAGTGTTTCATAAACAAACATTTGCATCTTGGACACCTTTTAACATTTCTTCAGACACCGATGTTGAGCAAACGAGATACATATGTTTTCTTTGTAAAGTTTCCAAACACGGTTGCTTCAACTCTTATTTAAATGTCAGTGAGAATCTAAGCTAGGTAAAAGAGCTCAAGACAGGGCCTTTGGGTGAAAGAATATTGAAAATTATTTATCCAAAAGATTAGAGAAGATCTAGTATACTGTAATGTAACATTTTGCAATGGCAGGCATTTCACACGCATCAATACTTCTATTTGATCATGCACATGCCAGGGAAGAGCACAGCCTGTGCAACCTGCTGCCGCCAGACATGGGAAGGAACTGCCATGCTCAACACCCACCCTGTAATGCACAGCACAAGGGGTGACAGGAGGCAGCAGCACCTGAAGCTGCCCCTCTAAGCACCCAGAGTTTCAGTCATGCACTGCCTCATCCAAATAGAAGCTTGCAAAGGGCCACACTGATACCTGTCATGCAAGCATCACAGGAACAACCAGGCTTTTTGGTTGGCAGAGTTAACTTCAGCTTAGTGCAGGATTGTATTCAAGATAGATGTTTTCTGCAGAGTTCTTTACTAGAAATAAGTGGGACCTCATATAGTTCATGCTGTAAGAACCACAGGATTGTCTCCTTCTGGAGCAGTTGTACGACCCTAGGCCATTGCAATCCATACATATCGTGATTCAGGTTATCCAGAACACTGTGTGTCTCCTAATGGCCATCCAAGGCATGGCAAACTTGTGCATATACCCACGCTGGAAAATAATGAGGAGGTTACTCAGGGTTTGGTGCTGGGAACAGAAGCCTTGGATCAGCTACAGAGGTGTAAATCTTGCTTCAGTGGGCTTAAAGAGAATCATACAGGAAGATTTATTCCCAACACTGTCTCTCTTGCAGGACATGCCTTGCACAAGCAGATTAAACCTGCAAGCACAAACAGCACCTTGCTTCTCCCTGAAATAACACAGCTCCAAGACTTCTTTTCGGTGTACAACAGTGTGCCTCTGGGATTACCGATTTGAAATCCACAGTTAGCTATGGCATTACACCCACCTAACAGAGCAGAGTTTGCTCTGTTGTCTGTTTTGTTGAAATGTGACTACCCTTCCTTCGTACCCCTTCCCTCTCTCGTGCAGATGCTGACCACAAGGAAAACCACAATGATAAAGCTGTTTTCTCTTATTAGTCCATTTTTGTAAACAGTTTTGAATGCTTGAGCATAGCTCCTTGGTGTGAGCTAAGGAATGGAAATCTCCACTCTGACCTGAAATGCTAATGAACAAACCTGTTTCTTTAGCCTGAAAGGAGAATGTTACCTGGGTAAAGCTGTATCAAAAAAAAACCTTTATAAAACAAAGGTGAATTTAGGTGCAAAAATAACGCAGAATCCTAGTTGCTCCCATACTTACACTATTCTGATTATTTTTTTCTGCTCTGCTGGAGCACTTTTTGTTTTCATCTCCCTTTTCTTTCCTTTATTGAGTTATTGACAGTCAGAGAAAATATTACAATATATCCAATGTATCTAAAAAAATGGGCCTGGCTCATTAGGCTGAGTCAATCTAACATGTTTTTCAAATTATACTCATATAGTCTAATTTTAAACCATTTTAATGTAATTTAAAAATGTTTCAGATTTTGGCAGAAAAAAAAGGCAGCTAGCAGTGGTAGAATAAAGATCCAGCTGGCAGGGAGATAGAAAGGAGAAAACAATTTTGAGAAACACATTGTAAATGGTAAGGAACTAAATATCTACTATAATGAAAGCAAATGGATTTTAAATATCCCAGCTAAATTGTTTATGTATTTTTAAAATAAAAATAATTAACCATCTTACAAAAACAAAACCTTCTTAAATACAATGTACTTACAGAGGCTCTTGAGTGGAAAAAGCTTTCTACTGCTCTGGCTTATAGAAAAAGCACGTGAAAAAAAAATCCTGCCCCTAAACCACATACTAACAAATGCTGTGTTTTGTTCTCACATTGCTCTGCAAGAAAATATTATCTAGTAGCTTTCTGAAATACAAATTATTAGTTATTAGCTGACTTAAACACAGATATGCAAAAACTCAAACCAAAGTTGCAGCTAGCTTTTTCACCTGCCGTTGTCACAGGCAGTAGATTGTGCTGATTATCAGATGAGCTATCTTTACTGAAAAGTGTGGATGCTTCCAGACAGACTTCTAACAGAATAAATCCTCGGAAAAAAAAAAAGGGGGGGGGGGGGCTTTTTTTTTTTTTTCCTCAAAATAAACTGAAAACATTGAAAACAAGTGGCAAGACTGTCTGAGGTAAGGTACATCTCCCATCATTTACCTGTTTGTCCTCCCAGCGTAGATGGAAATGTCACAGGAAAACCCTGCCACAGAGCATTAGATGTATGGTCCAGCTGGGGACATCACCCAGCCAAGGCCAGCAGGCTAGCACAGCCTGCTCCTCAGGTCCTGCTCTTAAAACTCACAGGTTTGATTTGGGGCTTTAGGCACTCGCTGCAGCCTGTTCACTGGGGGGACACCTCTCTGGTGTGAAGTAAGAATTGACCAGCAACAGGCAGTCGGGGTAGGACACTGAGCTGGCAACTGCTCTGGTTAAAGCCACCAACAAAACTGGCAGCAACTCTGAAGAGTGTGATCCCAAGAATAAAGAAAATCACCTAGCTGCATCACCTTGCATAACCTCGCTGTTGGAGGTTTCTGGAGTCTGTCTGCTGGCAATTCTCACCACCAAAGCCTCCCCCTCTGTTCATGACTTAGCATCCCATCAGGCAGGTACACTCATAGCAACCCTGCTCCTGACTGAGGGCTGAACAGCCACAGCTGTGCTCCTGATCCTATGATGCTAGTTGGGTGGTGTGGAACCGGTCTAGGAGGTGCCTCTCACCAGATACTGCTTAGATTAATTGCTAATGACAAGTGTCTTGCTCTCCTTTTCTTTCCTCAAGGCTGTTTGCTCCGGCCACCAGGAGGCTTGGGGTGGGTGCACTCAGCCGGGGAGGATCCTGCCAGACTCAGTCCTACATGCACAAGTGCTGCCCAGCCCGCAGCACAGCGGGGCTCCCCGTGGTGCCTCCAGCACTGCAAATGGCAAACTGCTTCTGGAGTGAGCATGGGCTCAGCTTCGGCGGCACAAAGGTGAAACAGTATCAGGAGATACTCTAATTTCAATATATCACTCAGAAGATGACTGTGGTGTGCACAATAAAAAAAAAAAAAAAAGAATCAAAGGGTTAAAGAGATACAGCGTTATAATTAACAAGACATTCATATTCTTTGATATTATTTTTCTTCGCGATTCTGCCAAAACCAACCTATAACCACAGCATTCAATTTTTCAAGTATATTTGCCTGAGGCAAGGCAAATTTTTGCACCTACACACATGGGCTTTTTCCAGGCATGTATGCGGCTGTTGTGCTATTATCCTTCATTAAAAGTGATAGATCTTCAAGATAAACAAGCACGGATTACCATTCCCCAGCTGAGTCGGGATCTATTACGTAAGTAGTCACTCAGTTTCTATAGTTCAGCTTTACAAACATAAAGTTATATATGCTTTCTCAGTGTCTCTCATCACATTATAATTTCTTTTCTCTTTACCTGGAAACTTATAATTTTTCAGAAACCAAAACAGGTTCTGTTACTAAATATTAACCAAGTACTGCAAATACGTACATTAAACTGGGGAGGGTTAGCTCAGTAAAAACTAGCTTAGTTCCAAAACAGAAAGTTTTTTATAAAATACTCATTAAAAATCTCCAGGTGGAATTACAAGCTCATGCAAGTTTGTTTTCCAATAAATAGAATGTAGTAGATTATTTTCATTTATTGTGAAAAATCATAAAAATAAAAAATAAAAAATAAACAGTAATCATATCCCGGGAGAAAGCTTGTCTGAAGTGATGAGAGGTTACCTAGATCAATACACCACAATGCCTGGATACATCAGGATGAAACAGGATTTTAGAAGAAGAGAAAAATAGAAGAGAAAGGAGAGAAAGAAAGAACCATATTAACTGACATTAAACAGCCAGAGATCAAATTTTCATAGTAGTGGCAATAGCTAGGCTTGTTCAAGGAGGTTGCTTTTAGCCCCCATACACAGCTAACCGCTCAATCAGCTCCTTACGTTACTTGTTGGCTAGCCTGAAAGCTCCAAGCTAAGCTACTCGAATGGCCAGTAAGTATGCTTGTGCCTCAAAGCACAGTTTCCATTTCCATGAAGAAAATCAATGCACAGAAAGAGAATAGCAGGAGCTCGCAAGAAACTGTGCCTTCATATTATCTGCAGTGTAGGCCAATGGCCCTAGTTCTTCTTCATGTCCACACACTAAGTGCTCTGGGGGCAGCCTCTGGTCTACAAACGTCTGCATTTGGTAGGAGCGATGTCTATGTGCAATAGGCAAGAGGCTGACTGCTTTTGCTTGCACACCCATCCATGCAGTCCAAAGTGGATTCTTCTAATGTACAATGGCTCAAACATGGCTCTGCCTCCAGATTTCATTTCCAAAGAGATGGCAGATGTCTGCTTCCCAGACCCTGGCCAAGTTCACCATGTAGGGAATTAGAGCTGGCTGGAAAAGAGTTATTCCATTCCATGCAAAATCATGTCAGTGTTTGAAATTTGTCTTCAGCAGAGTACAAAAAAAACAAAACCTTTCAAATATCCTGGGAGACAAAGTCTTTCTTCCCCAACTCCATGGCCAGCAGTAAGAGCATTCATTGATCTGGGGAAGACTCAGGTTCAAGTCCCTGCTCTGAACCAGGAAAACACTGACTTGAATCTGGATCTCCCACATCTCAGATGAGTGTCCTAACCACTAAGTTTGGGTGGAGTTCTTCCTCTTGCTTTACCCCACCCTGGATCTGATGACATTTTTACTGGAACATATATATTTGTGAATAAGGGGGAGAAAAAAAATAAAAGGCCAAAAACTCAGGAACGAGTCTGATATGAAAAAATCACTTCTGGATATTTAGAATCTGTCAGAATCTGGATTTATTCATCCATTTTGAAAATGGGTAAGAATGTGATGCTTTCCCCACCTGAAGGACCCTATTAGCAAATACAAGGCAGGCCTGTTCGGCAGTAGGGCAATGGGACTTGTTGAGTGAAACAGAAGGAAATGCATCCATTGCACATTTCAGAGTGCTCCACAGGACTTACTCAGCAGCAGCCAAAGCATGAGGACAAAAGAAGAGATGATGCCAAAGGTTTCAACAGAATATAGACCGTCCCACCACTCTCCCAGTCATGGAAAACATACTGTAGGAGCAAGGAGAATACATGTGGAGGCTCCCTTGAGCATCCCCGAGGCATGGAGAGTGGGGTAAAGGGTAAATTTAATCTCCTCCCTCTCCTGCCAACTCCTTGAAATGCAATACTGACTGGGTACTGTGAGGTAGGTCTGGGGCTTTTCAGATGAAAATGCCAAGCCCTTCAGCTGGTGAATTTGCCCAGAAGCCTCATGCCCCAGAAAGCAGCTAGCTCCTGTTTTCAAATCAGAGCTCAGGCCTGTTGAGTACGCTCCCACTCCCATTTCTGTGCCACAAACAGGTTGCTGTAAAAAAATAGTAATAAAATAAAGAAATAAATAAAGGCATCAGGTCCAACAAGGCTGCCTGCTTTTCTGTTTAACAAGTGTGAAATGTAATAGAATTATACTGGTTTTGTGAGGGAGGGAATTAGAAAACTGCCCAACAAAGTCCCCGAATTTCATTAGGGGCTGCCTGGCCTTCCCTCTGTGGAGCTACCCCTGAACTGCTTTGCTTAGGGCTCAGCCATGCAGCATACTCTTACTCTGCTCATTATTTCCTTTTCCTGATGGGTCTCTTCACTGTTACAAAGATTGTGAAATCATAGGCTCATCGTTTCATGCACTCGCAGGTCAAGGAAAAAGACACACTAATTTCCCCAGAATTTATTTCTACTTCTTATTTCTTTTTATTTAATAATGAAGCCATTTGCTGTGAAATATGGGAATCTCTTCAATTATTAACTGCTATCTGGTAACTTATTATACAAGATAAAATTAAATGACTGTTTAACCTTGGGCCACTCACCAGCAATAGTCATTTTGTGAGCCACAGATTCACACTGAGTTCTCTTGTACCAGGGGAAATCTTTGGGGTTTAGATTATTATTTTTTAAAAGTTTCATCATATTTACAGTTAGGAAAAAGATGCTCAAATGCAAGATGCATCTCTCTAGTTTAACTGGAACTTGAATCAGATCCTAACACTGCTCTAATAGTACTGAAGCTCTCAAGCCCTATACCAATTTTGTGAATGTCAAGAACATGGGAAACACAGCAAGTGTGCATTAATAATTGTTTGAGGGACCTATTTTCAGATGTTATCATCTCAAAGCAATAGATGTAATGGAAGATAAAATAACTAAAAGTCTTGTCTGAGATTCTTGTCTTTCCAGAGTCCTGATTTATATATATTTTTAAATGACATGGAAAAACAGTCTTGTTGAAGAGAGCAATATGTAAAATGAAAAACAAAAACAAACAAAAAATCTAACATACAGGTCTTTGGAGAAATTCATAAAACTGATTATTCCATGAATAGTGAAGAACACAGGCAAGCAATCATTCAGTGCTCCCAGGCAGCATATCAGCTTGTGCTGACCACGTCATCCTCCTTTTTGGCTGCAATCTTTTTTTTTTTCTTTTTTTTTTTTTTCAATATATCAAATTAACACCTGACATTTGCTCTTGAAAAATCCATCTCTAGTCAGCTCATCTCCACTATCAGCAGATAAACATTATTTGTTTTTAATATGATAGGAAAGACTGTAGTCTAGCAGACGACAGCAAGGGTGTTTACTTTCTATAGGATTTTTTTTTTTAAGCAGTAACTGCTTCCACCTAGCTTCAATATCAATACAGGCTTAGCAATGCTCCCTATTTGCGCAGTACTGTTGGCTAGGTCAGGACTAACATATGGGAAGTAGACCTGGAACTGGTCCTTCCATCAGAGACATAGGAACATCACTGGGTCAAACCAAAGGCCCATTCTGCCCTGCACCTGGGCTCTGGCAGTGTTCAGTGCCACACAGTGGTGTTTCCCCAATGTAAGTCTCTCAGCCTACAGCAATCCGTTTGACTTCTAACCACAAGCAGTGTCCTTCTGCTTACTAGTCCTTGATGGATTTTCCCTCCATAGATTCCTCTCATCACCTTTTAAACCTGACAGCTTTTGGCACTCACCACAACTCACTTCAGTGACTTTCAGATTGTGTTAAACCTCTTCCTGTTTCCCTTGAATGTGTCCTTGGTAATGAACTTGATGTCACATCCGGCATCACCTGCCCTGCCACTCGGGATGCCAGCTCCTCTCACTCTGCCAGGCTGCTAAACCCTTCCCTCCTGGATGGAATTGGTTCCACCTGCAGCTCTTCTGCCCTTCCTGGGGTAACAGTGAACACTGCACAGTGTTCAAAATGCAGGTGCATCAGGGATTTCCACAGTGACCTCACAGTACATTCTGATGTGTTCTCTATTCCTCTCCACTAAATTTGAATGGTTAATTTCATTTGTAACTGCTTCTGAACCCTTAGGATGACATTTTTACAGAACTAGCTAACAAAACCTTCAAATCTGTACCCGAGTACTCATAGCTAGTTCAGAAGCAAACAATTTGATGTGTTTTTCCAATGTATATTGCTACATGCTAAGGTCAAAAGGCTCTGCTAGCGTAGTGTAGTACAGCATGCATCACTTGAAGATCTGGCATCAGATATTTTAAGTATTTCAAAGTCTCTGTGTGATCCAGTTTGGTTTGTTAATCTGAAACTTTAATTCAAGCCCTCTCTCAGCTTCTAGGGTTCCTCCCTGAGGGCTGTTCAACCCTCACACAAGATTGTCCTACATACTTTGTAAAAGGCTTGGGAACCTAGATTAATAGTCAGGCTGTTGCAGCAGGCAACAGGTCTCCTCTTCCTTAGCTCTTCGGGAGTTGTGTGGGAAGCAGCCACCCAGCTCCCAAAAGATGGTTAACTGCTAGTGCATCCTAATTTCCCAGTGGTCTTGAGAGAACCCAGCATATAGCAACTATGATACTCATTTGTATATCTAAAATTGAGGTAAGACCACTTCCAAACAGCTACTTTTTCTTTCTGTAATAGTAACCTTTTTCCATACCTTTCAGCTCAGTCACTTCACAGAAGAAAGATATGCCTATTGTTTAAAAATGCGCAGCATACAATAGCACCAGAAAAACTATTCAACAGGAACAAACATGGTAGAGATCACACAATGTGCACCCCTTCATTTTACCTACCTCTGACCCAATTATTTACCTATATATTGTAGGGGGATTATAATCAGATTTACTGTGTCACAACCTTCTCTCTCAGCTATTCCCAATACAATGCATCGTCCTTTACCCTACATGTAATAAAGGTGATGGAAAAGGATTCTAGTTAGTTCTATTCCCTAAACCACAGAAGCTGTCCTTCCACAATAATCTCTTTATCAAACCACTAGATTGTTTTCTTGCTAAATATGACAGACATAATATAAAACACTGGGGGCTTTGAGTTTCTTTCCAGAGTTCACAAGGTATGTTGGCTTGTACATACACGCTTTAATGACAAGAGCTAAAAACACTGAAAAAAATATGCAGCAGCATTGAAAGTGATCCAGGATGAGCAATATGATATGCAGCCTTACTAATTAGCGCAGAACATAGTTTCTAAATTACCAATATCATTAACACATTGCATGCAACTTTGCATAATAGACTGTAAACTAACCACATTGTAATTCCTGAGAACAGATAAGCATGTTTGGTAGATGAGGCTCCCGAAGAAAATTTCCTTAGTCATAAGAGGATCCAACTCTTATATTTCCCCTCCCCTACCCCATAATTTTTTGAAGGTGATGAACTACTGGACATAGATTTTAAAGGTTTTTTCTCCAAGTGAGATATGACTCTGTGCAAAGACGAGTGAACTTTCTGGACAAAGCTTTAAAATCCAGGTCACACGGGGTCACTAATCGTCTCTGTACACATAAAACAAGTCACAGATAAGTGAAGATAAAAGCCTAACAGTCTCCCATTTACTTACCATTTGTATCATATTGCTTACGTTAACCAAACTTGAATAGAAGGGGTATATGACCAAAAGAAAAACACTGTCACAAATAAGAGAAAGCTTTATATATTTTTAAAATTCATGAATATCAAGAGTTCTTTAGACGACAGCAAATCAAAGCTCTGCCTGGCTTAGCCTCCTCAGTGGTGGCCACACCACCAAAGTAGGCACAATAACTCTTAACCTGCAAGTAGCCAAAAATCTCCCAAGAGCTCCCATGCACCATAACTTCCACAGCAGACCTACCTCCGTGTTTAACCTACATGAACAACACTGCTGAGCCTAGATGCAACTCCCTCCTCTCCAAAACCATATGCACTTTACACTTTTGGTTTCACAGCTACCTGTGTCCGAGCTCATGCCTTAGAGCACTCTGGGCTGATGCCTCAAGACTCCTTCCCAGCCACCTGCCCCAGCTGCAGGAGAACTCACCTGTCTTCCAAGAACACTGCGGCTAAGGCATTGCAGGACTAACAGCCCCTTGGATGATTTAGTAAGGTACACCAGTTCCAGCCCATGTTATAGGCAAATCCAGGCTAAAGTAGCCACACATTTCAGCAAAAGTTGTGCTTAAACTACCTCCATATCTAAATCAAAAAATCTATAGGGACTCCAAAGGGACTAAGCCACAAATCCAGCTAAGACCTGGATAGGCAGTGAGGTCCTGATGTACTCTGACTAAACTGCACCTTGTGGGAAGTGCCCCCTTCCTCTTACATTTGGCAAATATGGTGCATTGAGAAGACGTTTCACATCAGTGCATACAACCTGAGGCAAAAGCCAGGAGTCATCCACTTTCTCAGTTCTAATCAGATGTCAGAAAGCACTGGCTGAAAGCACTTTTTTGTCTCTTCCTACCTCCTTTCTCTCTCTATCACGCGTGCCCTATCTCCCTCTCCCCATCCCACGCACTTTGCTTGGGACAGTACTTTGTGATTTGCCTGCAGCAAGGTCTATTCCTAACCAACCTAAGATATGGAGACTCTTTAGTGTGGTGCCCTTTTCCAAATCCTCTTGCACATAATTAGTTGATATTTAAATACAGTCAGTTGGAGCTGAGTATGTTGTCTGTAAACAATGTGAAGGGAGTGAAAGAGAGAGACAGTCAAGCCAAACAACTTGACATCCTGCCAGCCCAGCAGGCATCTGAAAGGAGTTTTCGATTTCACATCAACATTTTTGTTCCAAGAAAAAAAAGAGAACTTGCACTCTATTTAAAAGCTGTTGCAATTCACTGCCTGAAAATGAGCATACTTTACCTAAACTCCTCACTTTTTATAAGAGAAGCAACCTATTGACACAAGTCAGGAGATATGATGCTCTTCCATCTCTACCCATATCTTCTTTCTGCCAGAAGGTTTTGTATGTTTAAGTGTACTGGAAGAGATTCAAACCTAGCCCTTTAACCTGGTGTGTAATGTGCTTCTAAGTTACAGCCTACAATCCAGCATTTAATATGATTTCAAACTCTCCTCGCTTTTTATCTTGGACCATGTGATCTCATCTCTGTAAGTGATGCCTGTAAAAGATTCATTTGTTAAATTCAATAACTAACCAAGGATGAATTTTGTCTATACAGATAAATTGAAAACACATATTTTGTTAAAAAGTGACCATATCTCAATTTCATTTCCTCCACTGAAAATTTTCAGGTTTGTGTTAAGCTAGGTAAAATTACAGGGTTCCTGAAGACATCCATGCAAGACAATTACATATGTCTCTTCAAAGTTTAGAATTCACAGACACCTGACAAATCTTTAGTTACTATGTCTTCCACCTCCACATTTTCCTTTTTCTCAGTTCTTGCAGCCACGTTTAGCAAATAACCTAAAACATATTCTTATATTGTAAATAAAATAATTAGAGCTTAAACAAAAAGGGCTCCCAAATGTTGTCTAAATAACACTACTCCAAACTCTCAATATGCTTTATCCACAGAAGATATCTTCATAGATTAACAGGCACAAGAGCTTTCTGCCAGCTCTCCTGGCTGGCCAGCCATTATCTGAACTTTAGATGCCGCATAGGTTTCAGCACAGTGCTGAAGTTGAGTTGATAAGCCTTGCTAATGAGGCAGGTATATTAGTTTGGGCTTAGTGCAGTGCTAATGTGTTTGTACTCACACCCAGTCAGCTCAGAGTACAAGCTGAAGAGCGTGTGAGCCTTTCTTCTCTGGTAGACATATCCATTGCATTCTACAATAACAGTGCCTGTAACCTGCAGGCAACTATGCAATGAGATAAAAGCAATACCTGTCAAAACACAGACTGAACATTCAGCATCCACAAATATTCCTACTGAAATAAGCTGGGCTATGAGCACATGAGATTGGCTCATCTTCAAGAGTACAGTTAATCCATGCACCATGTGCAACACTACTCCGCAGCCCTTACAGAGCTCAGTTAAAGCATTTTCTTAGATGGCTTTTAGGGACTTTAAAAGTGCTCCAGGTATTCCACTCAACTTTGCAGTTTAGAAATGTTATGATTTGAGTGTGGCATAAAATGTATAGAAAGCAGATGGCTTTTCAAAAGGGATCTCCTTATCTTTCACACTCTCCCTTTCAAAGCCTCCTTTCCCAGGAACTACCAAACACTTCTGCATGACAGAACTTCCCCCATCTCAGGCAGATACACGGCACACCTGGAAAGAAGTACACCTCACACAGTCTGTAGACTATGGTCACAGAATCACAGAATATCCTGAGTTGGAAGGGTCACACAAGGACCATCGAGTCCAACTCCTGGCTTCACACAGGGCTACCTAAAAACTAAACCATAATCTGAAAGCGTTGTCCAAAGACTTCCTGAACTCCAGCTGGCTGAGTGCCGTGGCCACTTCCCTGGAGAGCCTGTGCCAGTGTCTGACCACCCTCTTGGTGAAGAAACTTTTCATGATATCCAGTCTGAACCTCTCCTGATGCAGCTTCATGCCATTCATACCATTCCCTTGGGTCCTAAAGTCTTTGCATAGTCTATCTCAAGTTTTCCTCTAAGCTGAAAATGCAAGTTCTCAGGCACCATGAAGTATGGTAAATTCCTTGCCATTCTCATATGTAATGTACTAAATTAAGATGCCAGAGAATCTAGAACCTACATGCTTTATCCTTTAAGGTTTCACTCCAGAGTGAGCAAATCACCAAGGCAGGCTGGAAGTCACTCCGAGATGATCTACAAGTACTTGATGATTTTAATGTTTCTGCAAGTACCATCCTAGCACAGATCAGATTTTTTCCTTTAAAAAAAGTGATCAGGAAAAACACAGCTGCTTTAAAAAACTGCTAGCACAGGGAAAGCTTAGCAGCAATATAATACTGCAGCTGGTTAGTGTTGACAGGAAGAGTACCACATCCTTCTAGCCACCAGGTCACAGCAAGTAGATGAACTGTGGCTGCAGGGGTAACAACATAATGTGCACCAAGCTATCGTGACAGAGGGCAGGGAATACTCCAATGTTTTTCATAAAAGGCAACAGGTTGCCCTGAGAGGCTGCGGAGTCTCCCTACTTGGAGATATTCAAAGGACATCTGGACATGGTCCTGGGCAAGCCGCTCTGGGTGACCCTGCCTGAGCAGAGAGGTGACCTCCATGAGCCCTGACCTCAAGCGCTCCGTGATTCCGTAACGACATGGCTCCTTTCCAGGGACATGAAGATAACATCCACTGCTACCCACCGACACCACTTCAGAACATCAAGTGACGTATAATGAAGATGAACACACAGTGCAGATTGTATCACGTTTTAGAAGTGAAATCGGGAAAACTACTGAAGAACAACCTCTGCACCCAAGTCATGGGCTACAACAGCATCACAGCAAAACATCCCCAGCTGTGGTTCATCCCCCTCAGATGTCCCACATGGTGCAGGATATCAGTCATGTTAATGCCAGAATAAAGTTGCTGCAAATAAAGCCCGCTCCTTTTATTGATTCAAGTTATTTACTAAAAATAAAGACTCATCAGCATGAGATTGCAGACAGTTATTTATTTGAAGTAGGATGAGGTCTAGAGCATTTAAGATTTTGTCTCTTTGACTGAAGCTCGTCTCCACAGGAACGCTTTCCCAGTTACATGGTACAATTACACTGCAGTACTTAAACCCCTGTAGTTATACCAGAATTACCTCTTCCTCCCTGTGGTCACTCTTCTTCCAGAATAAGGATGGGGTTTCCTTTTTTTTTTTTTAATTTTAACTATTTCCAACTGCATGGGATAAATAAACAGACAAACAAACAGAGGCATTCAAGTAACAGTGCCCAGACACGGGGAAAGATCCAATCACTCCCTTGATTTCTTTGCACTCTAGCTTCCACCTGAACATTGCTTCTTTACAGACAAGCCCTTTGCTGCTGTTGCACTGCAGTTTTTCCCCAGCTGCTGGAGGAAAATCCTGCACAGGAGCTAAGGCCCTGCTGTGTGCACACAGCCAGGGCCCCGTGCTTGCTTCTGAGGGTGTGTTATCCCCTTGTCAGCCCTCCTCACATCACAAAGTGTCTTATTCCAGAAGCTGTCCCCTCGGAGTTACAGTAAGGGGAGCATTTTCTATAGAGAGCAAGCATACACCTGTTCTCGAGATGGAGCTTATTCTTCACCCATCCAGACCACGGCTGGAGCTGATCTATACTTGCCAAAGCTATGCAAGGTTTTAGTACATCCTATGTAGTATATATAGGATATTTATATATTCGTATATATACTGCATGTGGGCATCTTTTTGCTGCCTGTGAGCCCTGCTGCACCGTGTTGGACAGCAGCAGCAATGTACAGCTCGGAAGAGGCGACCATCTTCAGGACGCTGGACTTAGGGAGCCTTGTCCTCCCACTGTAACAGGGCAGTAAAGCAAAGGCAATTTTATGGCTACAATATCTTATGAACCAAATCCACAAGTGTATTTCCACATCAGCCTGACTGTCCACATCCAGGGAGGACGTAGCCCACTATTGGTCAAGTACTACTACATCAACAGCTCTGAGTCAGCTTCAGCCAGTTATCTCCAAACTCATTTTACAAACTGCTCTCCGAAGGCACTGTCATCACCTTCCCGCCACCACCGCAGAAGGCACCGGGGTCACAGCCACTACATGAAAATAGGAGCAGCTGCAATCAAACCTGAGCTCAAGCAACTGAACCACAACTTCCCCTCACAGTATCATGGGGAAGATGAAGGTCCTAAAGGTAGCTCAGATGCCTTGCCATAACCTGGGAAGGGCTGGGATAGTTGCAGAGGTGGTGCGCTCAGCTCCCCGGAGGGAAGGTGCGCCTGGAATCACTCATCAAGAGGTTCCAAACCAATTAAGAAGAGACGCTCACAGGCTATGTTGTACTTTTTTTTTTTTTCCTTAAAGAAAATTGCTGGGACACAGTACCAATGAACTCGTACCTCTTTTCCAGAATTATATGTGAGAGATTATTGGGGAAAAAAAAAATCCCCCATAGATTTTCTGTGAATTTTTATCACTGGCAAAAGCCCATCCTATGGTTCTTGTTCATAAATGACTTCAAAATTATCAGATATGAATAAAACTTGTCAAACAATCCATTTTCCCCGTAGAAAACAGAGTTTAATTGTATAGAATCCTTTTCTCTAGCAGCATATCCTATTTGTTATGTTAACATTCAGAGGTGGGAACTCTCAAAGCAAATTTTTCTGCATAGTTTTCTGATTTCACTTAAACAAAATTTCTTACACAGAAATTTCCTCACTTTTTTTTCCAGGAAGGACAACCCCAGAAAAAAACAACTTTCTAATAGCTCTTAAAAGTATCGGTTACTTGTCTGAACATGTTATAGGAAAAACACTAGGAAAAAGACAACACTGTGACTGCTTGGTTTATGTTACAAGTTAATATGCTATTAAAATGTTTAGGTCTTATTATGCACTTTAAAAATGTTAGCGCTTAATGTGCTCTGATTAGAGCTTAACAAGCCCTTTAAAATGTTACAATGTTAAACCACCAAATCACATTGTGTCTAAGGAGTAAGAGGCTTAAAAAAATCTTCTGTTCTTCACAACCTAACCCTTACATTAATAAAAACAAAATCCAGTCATAATGAGTTTATATCATATATCAGAATGTTTTGACATCCTTAATGACTGGGAGTTAAAAAGTTGGCTTAACTCTATGTGCTAGTGTGTGCTTGTTTGAGTGTAGGAGTTAAGGTTAGTGGTTTTCTGAAAGCCTTAAATAACAGAGATAATGGAGATGAACATCGTGCGTTTTTGCCATAACTGGTGTCTGGAATCTTATTGCCTAATTTAAAGGGCCAGTTATGTGACTGTGAATAATTGAGAAAATATCCATTTAGCCTCGTAGATGCGATGCAGTGGGCAGAATAGCTATGTAGTGACACGGCCAGAGAAATCTGGTACATTCTGGTTAGCGCCCACATCTAAGTGCTAAGGCCCAGATTTTCAAAACAGGTAGGGAAGCGTACCCATGGTACTGGGGTTGTCAACTGCACAGACACACAGATCAGGGCCAGACCCTGACACCGCTCAGACCAGTCAGTATGACGTGCCACCGCCAGTCCCATGCTGACACTGGTAGCCAAGCACTTCCAGCACTCGACAGTTCTTGCAGTCACTCTTGCGCAGCACACAGTTCTTGTTATTCCTTACTTGGAAAGAAGCTCTGAACAAAGGACACCTTCACAACCTCCAGCAGAACTCGAGAAACGTTAAATGGTGTAACAATGGCAGCTGTATGAAACAGATGCTTGTGAAAAAAATCATTGCAATGTACAACTTTCTAGTGCAGGGAACAATCGCTACGGTCTGTAAAACAATGGATACCTACAGCAGTGGGCAGCAGATGTCCTGTATCTATAGCTATGCAAAAAAGCACTAGGACAAAAAACATGATAGGCTTATTTCTGTATTTTGCTCTTTTAGTTTAAATGCATGTTACTCTCTTGAACTTGAATGATCACTTGGACAAAATGTATTCACTTCAGCATAAGCCTAGCTTTCTTGAAAACTGTAAATTTGGGAGGCATCCAATCACAGCAAAACAGAACCACATGACTTATCTAGCTAATTACAGAGTGTGAACAGTGAATTCTAAAGTAATAGCCATGACAGATAGTTCTTGAGGTTGAAATATGCTTGCACGCCCTATTCATCAAATAATTCCAAATAAATAATTCAGCAAAATGCTCAATCTTCATGGATAATTAACACAAAAAGTGGGCTAATTAGCCCAATAAACTGTATGCAGCAATTAACTCTTCTAAGCTTTAAAGGGCCATTCTTCATGGATACAATTTTCAGGAGCACTATTAAAGTATTACTGAGTATTTTCCACTGGCATGGGATGTGTTTTCAAGCTGACTGTCCCAAGTCGGACCATTTCAAGACACCAAGAGCACGTATGGCTCCTCAAGTTGCTTTCTCATTGCAGACAGCTCAAGGTTATTTTATCAACTCAACCTATAGGCACCTCTGTGCTAATACACAAGCCTACTATACTCAAACCCACATCTTTGATTTACTCTTTGTTAAATTGGATCTCAATTTCTTGCTAGATAACATGCCGTGGAGCATTTCTCTTGCCTTTGCTTTTACTTGTTTACGAACAACAGAGTATTGAGAAACAACATGACAAATGTTTAAAGGCTTAAAAATTTATTTCCCTTTCTGTTGAACTTTCATGTTCTGTTCATTTTAAATATGTGGCAAATTGATATTTTATTTTACATATTAATTTTCCTATGTTCCTGTGTATTAAAATAACTAACACAGAAAAATGATTCCATCTGCTCTACCCTCGGTTGTTTATGCCTTCAGAGATGCTGGGCTCTATGCAGAGAGCAAAGGAGCACCTCAGAGCCACTCTTCACAGCAAAATTTTCTCCAACCTCAAGCACCCAAAATCACAAGCTTTGATTAAAATTAATTCAAGGTTAGATTAAAACTAATTATTATTAAGCAAATTCATCAAGTAACCCAAACACACACACACAAAACCAGAACTTTAATTTTCTTTCAATTTTCTTGCTAGTGTCTGCACTTCCCTGTTATAAACGTGGCAGTTTTTCAAAGTCTTCTGCTTAACAATTACAGCTTAAAATTAGAGAGAGTTCAACAGGGGGGGAAGAGAGAGGGAGAGAAAAGAAAAAAGAGAGGGAAAAAGAGAAGAGCACCCTGGGATTGCTGACTCAGCAGGGATTCCTTGCCTGGGAGGGGACCGGGGTGCCAGGGTGGAGATGAGGTCTGTGCCAGTGACTGGCAGAGCGCTCCGACGGGCCAAGGCAGCAAAGGTCAGCCTTATGCCTTCCAATATTTTGGGGACATGTGGCTCTGGGAGGTGCATGAGCACACCACACGCGCCTGGGGCCAACAATTCACCAGGATAGGCCACGGGCAGATGTTCTGCACAATTGCCTGCATATTTCCCCTCTGTGGGCCCATAAAACACCCAGTCCATCTCCCTTCTTTCTTTTGTGCTCCTCTCTAGCTCATTAACTTTCTTTAGCAAATAGGGTTTGGTTATTTTTCTGTCCTGCATCACCCCAGCCTGGGCAACGACCAAGGCGGAAGCTTTGCAAGGAGGGGTTTGTGAGGAGGCACAGGGCAGGAGGCCCCAGCAACGTGGACACGCTCCTCTAGCTGGGCTCTACACACCGCTTCCTCACTCCCTTCACACACAGGGTGCTGCTGTGGGCACACTTTGCTTCACATACGTTTCGCCCTGTGCCTGGCCACTAACCGAGGCTGGCAGCAAGCTGCAGGCTCGGAGCTTGCTGACACACATGCTGCTGCGCTGTGTGTGGGGCGTTGCTGCCTGTAACGCCACGGAGAGCAGGGGTTACTGCGGCGGGGAAACCTAAATTCAGATCCTGTTAATATTCCTTAATAGGCGAAAGGCAGAAGAGTGAGGGAAGAGAGCAAACAATACGTAACAGCATTTAAATTAAGTACATTAACAATAAATTCTCCCCTGTCAAGAATATGTCATGTAATTATATTTACTGCACTGAACAGAGGTAACCAATGTTTTGAGAGGGTGGTTTTGCACTCCCAAGATGACTCTCCTTTGGGGACAGCATATGTGAATAATCAGTCAGACATGGGATATCAGCTGTGAAAAAGCCTCCCCCAGCACAGTGTGCCAGTTGTGATGGCTAGAAAGTTAGCACCCTCTCCTGGATTAGACCAGAAATGTAATGTAAATTGCACTGGTCTAAACGACGGCTCTGGCAGGCTTTGGCATTTTTATATTTTTTTCTCCATAATCCTGAAAACTCAGTCAAGGGAAATCTATGCTTCCTGAAGATCTGGGGTGTGTGTATGGAGGTACAGCATATCACCTAAGCGATGATGATAATCTCACCCCAAACACACTGAAACCTCTGCTAAATTGCTGTATAATTTCAGGATGTGCAGGGGATCCCCACAGAACTCATATCCACAGAGCTGAGTGGTGTAAACTGCTGTCACAAAATGCCAGGATCCACAAAAATTCACTGCAAAGCAGCTCTCTCTCATGGCCTTGACACTTTGTCCCTCAAGCCTTATGCAAGCAAAGGGCTGTTACTGTGAGTAGGAATTTGGCCCAGCCAGGGTGCACGTAAGGACAGCAGGACTTACTGCCTGAGCCGAGAATTCGAGAACGAAGGCTGCAATGGAGACAGAGAGCAGATCATAACAAGAAATTTTACTAGGGTTTCCAGTGTGTTTACTAAGTGTCCTTTGCAAAAAGGTTAAGATATTGCACAGTTTTCACACAGTTTCCAGACCACAAGGGAACACAAAGCAGTTCCATTTAGAGAATTACAACTTCAGTTTGCTGTTCAGAGAAGCTCAGAAAGCCGAGATTAAACTAGGAAAAGAATGAAAATATAAATGTCCATACACCACTGGGGATTTGATCAGATTCAGGTAAAATCAGTGGCAAAAGAATTAAGATGTCCCTTTGTTTTAAAAGTAGAGCTTAAAATGGCTATATAAAAATGCACATACAAAAGTTTAAATAAACTTATTTTCCTGTCTAACTGTAGGCTTTATTAACTCCCAGATACAATCCTTTAAGATTATATAGGACCTTTCACCTGAGAAACTGAAATTTCTTCAGGCTTTGAGCAATACCCTTTGGAGATAAGCATGCACTACTTGTAAATGAGAAAACAAGGCAGAAAACCAAAAAGCAAAATGAAATGCACACAGAGCAAGTGAGTTGTCCAAACAGGAAACCATTAGGATTAAAGCCCAGATTTTTCAACTCCTATATCTCTGCTTTTGCTACAAAAAGAGCCATTCTAAAATGGAGATGTTTAAAAGCCAATGACAAGATAGAGACATATCTACAGGACAGTCCAACCTCCTTAAATTGGAATCACCCCGCACAAGAGGCTCGCTCTTTCTATGAGGAGTCAACTGCGCTCCAGATCAGACACTTCAGTTAGGTAGTCAGAGCCATTTACGAGCAGTATTGCCAAAGAACTTTAAGAGCAAGCATGGGAATCCATGCCATAATAGGAGAGATTATCCACTACTGTATCTCACTAGCTGGTAAGAAAAACAATCTTGTTATCCAAACTCCAAAGCTTTGGACTTTATATTACTATTATAAGTAGATATTCATAGATACACACAGAGCTGTCTCCAGGGGTGTTGGTGCTGTATAAACAGACAGCAAGCTAAGGTTACTCTAGTTCAACTGCTCAGATAGGACTGACTCCTTAACAAAGCTGTGAACATCTCCAAGCTTCAATCTGCCTGAGCGTCTCTCTCACAAACCCACTGTCCAGTCACGGACTTCAGGGCCAGCTCGAATAAATTCCATTACTCTGAGGTTTCCAAGGGTGTGGGAGTCCCTCACTGACTGGCAGCCTTTCTCAGCAAGGGTGAGGTATGCATGGGGTGGCAGCATTGTGGACGGTGCCTGCATTGCCCTGCTCTCCAGATCTGTCAGCCTGTAGACATTCATGAGAGCCAAGACATACACAAACAATTTTAATAATTGTAAATAACAATCCTTTTTTTACACAAAGGCATCTAACCAAAGAATTTCACTGCCAAAAATATGCCTCGCTATTTAGTTAAAAAAATGTTTCTTTTACACCAAGCAAGACAACATTAAATGCCTCTAACAATCAAACATACAATACACTTCAGATATTATTTTCAGAGTAGCAAATTGAAAACACTCTGCCCTAACTCTGCCCACTTATAAAACACTCTGCCCTAACGCCACTCAAATTAGTAGTTAGGTTAGTGCTAGTCAGCTAATGCTAGTGTTAGATGAGATGTTATAAAAACATGCTTTCTCTGAAACAGCAACACATCACACACACAACAGCCATCTTGCCCAGGAAAAGGTGCCGAATTTCCTGCCTCCTGAGAAAAGGGACAGGAAGGGCAAGCACCAACCCTGATACTTACATAGGAATTCAGTCGAGAAAGGAAGAATAATGCCTGAATTATGAAGGACAGAGATACAGCAAAGATATACACATACTGGAAACGTTCAAAGGGTCCTGCAAACTAAACCTTTATTCAGACTAAGAACAGAGGCAGCTCTTTGGCATTCTCTAGGGAAACCACATTTAACTCTTCTAGAGAGTTTGTAATTGCTATGAGCAATAATGATTTATTTCTCTTCTGGTTTATGTCAATTTTATACCATCCATCCTGGTAACAATTGAGTGACTCTCCAGAATCTTTCTCATAGTTTTTTGCATTAGGAATCTGGATTAACAACTGTGACATGTTTGTACGTCTCCAGACAGACATATATTTTGAGACAAAAGAAGGACTCGGGTTGTTCTAAACCATGTTTTCCTGGCTCTCTGCTCAACTGGTATCTGTAAAGGAATCTCAGGGATAAGAGAGCACGGAGCACAGAACCTCTCCCAGGACTCAAGCTAATGACATCATTTCTATGTCAGGATGAATCAAAGTTGCCAGAAATTATTTTGGCTCCTTCGATTTCTACAGACCTCCACGAGAATTAATATTCCTAATTCTTAGTTTTGAAAAAGCTGTACCTTACATTTGGCCCTATGTATGTCACAGTACTGTACAATCTGGCAGGATTTAAACCCAGATAGTTTGTGCTGAGTGCACAGTAGTAACTAACAATACAAGCGGCCTTTTATTCTGAGTATTGGGTATAAGAATTTACAAGCTTGTATAATGTTCCAGAGTTGTAATATTACACATCTTGGAGATTTACTGTAATTCCTATTGATATGAACAACAAAAAAATTCTTTCTGAATGAAATGTTGCAAGTTAGTGAAGACTTCTATTCTCTGCTGCATAATCTGATTCATGTTTACCCTCAACATTAATATTAGCTGTGACAGCTGTATTAAGAAATGCCTACAAAAAAGTAGCAGCTCTACAAACTCTCAAGTTCCTGCAGTGACTGCTGAGCTCTTTTTATTCAAATAACATAACTTAAAATAAATACAAACTGTTTCTTTTATTTTTCACTCATAGAATGTGATTTTTTATGTTTGGCTTTTGCAATTCTTAAAAAAAAAAAAAAAAAAAAAAAAAAAAAAAAAAGAGAGAAAGAAAGGAAGTCATCTCCCTTATATCAAGCATTTCCCATAAACTCCCCCGATAGGTTCATTGCCAATATTTTTGCTGCTAGTCTCCATGGATACCTATACAATGGCTTTCAAATCTGTTTCTTAGAAAGGACGATTCCAGTCCCATCCTTCAGCCTCTGGAGATTGTTAGTAATTGCTGAGATGTTCTGATGGTCAATGAGGCTATCCAAATAACTGTAAAACTGATTACAGTGCTACATTAAAATACTTGTTTTAAAATACTGTACCCACATTAGTAAGAACTTGACAAAAAAATGGCAAAAAAAAAATATCCAGAAATTTTGGTAATTTAAATATAGTATTTTACTTTAATTATATTAAATTTAAAATATAAATTATGTACAATTAAACATTTTAAAGCCAACTAATCATTTTGGTATTCTCAATTTTTCCACTGCTTTATTTCTTAGCTCTCTTATCCCTTTTGATGGTATAATAATGGCTTGATGGGGGGGGCGGGGGGGGGAGGGGAGGGAAAGTAAGACATAAAAAAGATTTAGAAGATCATAATTTAAAATACTGGGTTTTGCATTAAGAAGTTTTATTTTTTAACCTATTTTAATAAATTCACATCTATCATTTTAGAAAAATGCAGGCTTACGCACATATGCAAATGAAGGTCTTGGTGGCTAGGTCACAGTCTGAGTTTCTTCTCAGTAGCGTCCATGCAGATAGCCAGCACGTGCAATGAAATGTAAGTCAAGCACTCTGCAAGTGGGGCTAGTTAAATGCGAACTGCTACAGAAATAGTAAAGTAGTAAGCTATAGAACCTGATTTTTTCAGAATAAGGGAGAGGCAGATAAACAAACAGACTTTTGGCAAGACTTTAAGACTTTTTTTCGAACTTACAGGAAAATTCGAATGAAATCAGAAAAAAAAATAAAAATAAAAAGTCATGTATGTTAAGAACTAGGGGTCCCAGTAAGGAACGAGAAGTTTAAGCAACTGATTTTTAACTAGTGATTACTGCCATGATCCATTTGTGAAAATAGCCCTGACATTCAATGGAAAAAGTAGTGAATCATTGAGCTGAAGCTCAAATATTAATGACAGCCAGTAATCACTTTGGTGCCTTATACATTTGGCTTGATTGGATGTCAGCCCTATTTCTCTGGTCTTTTTGGCTGGAAGCAGATTCCCCTGACGTCCTCCGGAGCACTATGGTGAGAGCCCATCCTGCCACCCTTCCCTCGCTCCCCCTGTGCTACAGAAAGTCACATGCACCTGTGGAAATGTGTAAGAGACAGAAGACACATCAAGGGCCAGGATCGAGGTCTGTGGCCTTTTTCACCTCACAAAACCATTGTGGAAAAGCCAAAGGACTACCCAGTGACTCAGGAAATTGCACTGTACCATTAATCCTAGGCTCTATTTATGGGACCTGTGCAAAATAACAGCTATTATTATGAGCTCATGCTCTGGCAGCTATGGAAGAGCAGCAAAGCACCTCCATGACTTAAATACTACTTAAATGAGCGTGTGAAACACAGAAGTTGATCAAGAGAGCCTCTAAGAAATGGCTTACTCCCAGGAAATCTGACAGGCACTTTGTCTTGCTTGGAGACAACCAAGAGTTAACAGGATTTTTACATTTAATATCAACTAGGGCAAATCACAATATATGTGACTGCATTTTCTTCCAAACTGTACACATTGAATAGTCAATTACTTTTACTTAAAAGCTCGTCTACTATCTTGGCTTCTTTAGGTAGGTCAGATATTCATTTTTTTCCTCATTATCTTCAGTATTATGAAACTTGACAGTGAAAATATCTGAAGTTCCTCTTTTATGGAGAATATATCTTGTACAGAAAGTGTCGCCTTCCGTACATCCTGAACTCTCTTTTCATGACCCATCTCCTTAGGCTAAAAGGTCAAAGGTTGGCTAGCCATTACTTTTCTGAAGGACTCAAGAGCTAACTTATAGAGGCCATGCCAGCCCTCTGTTCACAGTGGCGGTGTTCAATTTACCTAACTAATAGGTTATTTCAGTTAAACATTCACATCCTGTGCAGGGTGATTTTCTGACCTACAAATGGTATCGGTGCTATTGTTGATACACCCTTTCAGAATCTGTGGTGCATCAGTAAATGTGTTTTTTCTGCACAAGCATCCTTGAATAACACAAGTCTATTTGTACAAAGAGTACGGCAGGAAGCGAAGCTAAAAACTGAAACCTAAGATGAAATTTGAAGAGATAATTACAGTTAAAAGAATTTCTGTTTGATTACTGGGCTTTACAACTGGGAGTGTCCTATTGCACTCACATTAATATAATCTTGGCAATCTGAGAACGACTGTGCAAAAGAAAGAAAACTACCATTCTCCACAGATGTGAATCAGCAGAATTGTGTTTTCTCAACTGGGAAGTGGTTTAAACTTCCTCTTTCATCTCTTATTGTTTTTAGAAAATTGTCTTGTGATTGTTCTGCAGCTACTCAAACTAAACCACTCCCTGGATAGGCCCAGGATATACTTTGATTTCATTAACAATCTGAAACAAAAACCAAAGGACCTAGGAATAGGAGTAGATACATACCAGAAGACATAACGCCATCTCCATGGCGCCAAGGTTTCTGGAGTCTGGTTTGATGGTGCTGCTTTTTGTTTCATTGCTTTTGGTTTTGGTTTGGTTTTTGTGTTTTTTTCTCCCATTTCAAGCAATGCTGGACTTTTGTTAAATGTAGGTAGCCAGGAAACAATCTCTTTGCTTAAAAAGAGAGAGGATGTCCTCCATTCTTCCCTTGGCAGCACATACTTAGTATGAAACTAACACACCCCCTGCTACTTCCCTTGTAAATCCCATTGTTGTGAACAGAAGATTGTTTCTGAAAGCTACAAGTCTCTATGAATGTTGTGGGATTCACTGTGGCTCGTATTTATATACACTGAAAACTACAGAGGCTTAAATCTGGCTGTAACAAAAATGCTCTTACAAAGAGCTCCCTTCACCCTGATGCGCCCTTTGCCTAGATTGCAACTCCTGCTCTGAAGTACCACGCACAATATCGTCTGACTGTCTTCCAGCTGCAGCAAGGCTGACGCTGCAACTATTGAAATGCCCAAACCCTCCATTTTCTTTCACTGACAGGTGGAACTAACATAGAGAAGTAGGAAAAAAGGTTACAGGAAGAAGACTCTAATATCATCTTCTGCCAGCAACTGGTTTACAGACACAACCTGCCTGAAATCTGTTTGCCTTCATTTGCTTGAAGGGAATTGTTACGTTTTCACTTTCCTTCAGTGGTAGAATTGAGAGGGTGAGAAAGTTTTAACACAGAAATGAGCACCTAGCTTGGATCTTTGTCTTTTCCATGCCTGATGGCTCTGTCCATGCCGCATGCTCTCTTCTTAATAGTCATGGTGTTACACCAGGATACCAGAAACATCCCAGGAGTGAGGCCATGAATGCTAACCGGATTAAGCTCATTAAAATTACACTTTCCTTATTCTGGGTCACTAATACGTGAAAATTCCCCAACTATGGCTTTCAGTTTATACATATCAGAACTTGTGGGTACCTCAGATTTGACAGAAAGGGACAGAACCTACATTTTGTGGCCTTAATTCTGTAGGAGTGTTCTCAAGCGGGAAATGGTGGGAGCTGCTGAGCTGCAAACAGATGGAGGTGGGATGGGATCCATGGGCAATATACGTGTTTGCCTGCTTTTTCTCTCTCCTCTCAGCATCTGCCTCTGGCCATTGACAGAGACAAGCACAGGGAAGAGGAAGCTTTTGTCCCACTCAGAATGGCTCCTGTCACGGCCCTGTTCATGAGGGACGTCAACACAAGTGTGGTTACTGCTCTGCTCCTGTTCCACTTCAAGAAGGAAGTGAGATATGCTGAGGGTGTGAACAGGGAGACTTTCTTTCCCCGCTGATTTCCCATGAGCGTTTGGCCCTTGCAGCACAATACTACCAAAGCCCCTACACCAAAACCTTACCCCTGACAGGAGGTTCCTGCACTTGCACCACCAGAGAGTGACCAAGAGAAGGGCTCCAGGGCTTTTGGAGACTTAGCATCTTAGATGTAAGCAAAGGGTCTGAGGCAGAATCTTCACGGATTGTGGTAGTGACTAAAAATCACACAAATTCCTTCTGTACTTTTGTTTATATTGAATTAAAAACTATTAAGCAGTCATAAATCTCATCAGAGAGGTTTACAATTTTTAAACTGGAAAGAAAAAAAAGCCAGAATTTTAAACTAGAAAAAATTCACTTAGTCAGTAAAACACTTGAACAGACTAAGAGAGAATTGATTCCATGGCTATTAACATCAGAGTAGTCAGCTGCATAGCATTCACATTTCATTGTAGAAGCAGGCGGATAAACAATCTCCTTCCATTGTTTGTAGTAATCACAGGCTGCTAAATAATTTCATGTCGTTATTTCAGTTGTGCAACAAATAAGGGAAGCAGCAAATGAAGTCTAAAACTCCTTCTTTGGTTTTGTTCTGGTATTTAAAATCTGACTTTTTTTTTAAACCTGTTAAAGTCAAAACTGTGATTTGTGCATCATATACCTGAAAAATACAAAAAGGATTGTCATGCTTCTGCCAGAACAAAAGCGCATCCCAAATCCGTTTTCCCCAGAAACTGTGTTTATTTATATATGGGTTTTAAGATTCCACTCCTCTCATCGCCATATAGGAGTGAGGCCACGTAAAATGCATCAAATCTAATGGCATTCTGACAGCCAGTATAATTTAAGCTTTCAAATCTGTACGACACAGAAAGATTGGAAACTTATGAAGATAACACCAAAGGGAAAATGGAAAGCCATATTATTCAGTAAAATTCTCATCTCAAGCCTGCTAATCTCCTTTAAAATAGATTGGTTGTGAGGGTACCTAGAAAGCTAAGAAAGTCAATCAAGTTCTTAATTCCATTCACTCATGTTTGTATTCTGATAGCACATATTATGAAACAGACTCTATTGTTTCAGGCTCTGTTCAAATACAAAAGAAAAATAGTCCCAACCTACAGGAGTTAAGTAATGAAATGGATGGAACATTTCTAGCAGACTGGGGCTCTGCTTGTTCACCTTTAACATCTCCAACACGTGCTGCAGGTGGGAGGGTATCACTGCAAGATCAGTTTACACATCAGTTGCCTGATGCTTGTTGTGTTTTGCCTGGTACAATTTAGTATTGAACCCTTACTGCTGGCACAGATTAAAGGAAAACGCTTTCAATGAGATTCTCTGGTTTGGTTTTGTTTTCCAAAAACACATAGTAGCTGTGAGCTTAAAACAGATGTGTTTTATCCCTGATCTCCAAAGCCCAAATCTAGACCCAATTTTAAAATGGCATTTTAAAGACAACTCAGAGAACAATTGGAAAGTCTCACATGGGTTTTATGCCAGCTTTTTTTGCTGACTGGAGTTAAGTAACTCATTGTTCACGAGGCAGCACCTGAGAACACTGAAACGCAGAGTGACTGCTGTGAGCTGCACGTTCCTCTGAGTGTGCAGAGGATGAGCAAAGAGGAATCATACCTTTTAGAACTTTTTTGGGCTAACTAACCTACTCAGAATGCTTCCTATCACTAAAGGAGTTTATTTGGAGATGTCAGGTATGTTGGCCCAACCCTGAAGAATTTGTGTCCTAGTGACTTGAGCCATGAAAGTGGGAACTTCAAAGAAAAGAGCAGAGTCACACTGAACAAGGTGGATGGACAACTCAGAAGAGCTCATAAATGGGGAAGAAGGTAACCAGGAAAAGGAAATATAAAAAGGAGGAAGAAAAAATTGAGAGACATGCTAAAGAAACAAGAATTCCAATGAAGGAGCATGGTCAGCAGTAGAGTGGAGGAGGGTGAATTTACTGGCAAATGCTGCTTTAGTCATCCTGAAACTGTTAAGCGGTCAACTAGTTTCATCTGGAGAGAATTATCAGGGGGAGAGGGGGAGCAGACTCAGAAAACTGCCTGAGGAAGTGGTAGTGTCAACCCCCCATAGCCAGAAGCTCAGCTGTCAGCACGCTCATTCAGGTTGTGTGGGATCAGTTGCATTTTCTGGCTGATGGCATCTGAACCAACATTTCTGGAAGTGCCTTGCCCTTGGGCATTCAGAAGGCTGCACTGTGCTGAGAGGGAGGGAAGGAGCAGTCCCTCATGTTAACACTATTTCACTCTGTATGAAAGACTTTTACTCAGCATGTGTGAAGGATGAAGGAGCAAGGAGAAAATTACTCCATTACCTGACTGTTGACAAGATGGGATGAAAAGGTTGAAGTTGCTGAAGAGTGGGTATTTAAGATTTTCTGCAAAGTGAAACAACAAAAGGATAGACTGAGAGCAACTGAGGGAGCCCAGACCACATGCCAGTGAGGGCAGCTGTGTCCTCTCTTGGAAGATGCTCCCTCCAATCATGGCAGGCAGAATAGGAACAAAACATCTGTAATCCAGAGCAACTGCTTTAACTGCTGGGTAACTGGATGAAAACAAACTTACGAAAAAAAAAAAAAAAAAAAAAAAAAAGAAAAGGTTTGAAATATTTAGAACAAAAGGAGAATTTCACCTGACAAGCCACAGCAATTCATGTGTTTTTAAATTTGGTGAAGAGAAACTGTAACAATGATTTTCAGATTTTTTTTTATTTTTTTATTTTTGGATCAAGATAAAAATTGATTTATTGTGCAGATCTCAAAAGAGACAGAAACAGAAACAGTGGTCTTTTGGCTGTCAGACACAGGAAGTTTCAGGAGAATTCAGGCATCAGCTGTGGGGAAGATGCAAAGAGAAGCCAAAATCGAAGGCAAGAAAGCTGAAAAGGGAAAAATAAGATTCAAAGAGGAAGAGCTAGCCCCACCCTATTCTTTCTGGCACCACAGGCATCCAGAGTACATGACACATGATTCCTTCCACTGTATTACGGGAGTAGGAGGACTCGCTTGATTTCTACCACGCCTTCTTATCTACCATCTTCCACCTACATTTAAGATTTGCCAGAATTCAGATTTTCTCTCTTGGCAATATTCTCTTGTCCCTCCCTCATTTCAGTCTGAATGTGCTGGGGTTACCAAGGTTTGCTTTGATCCTGAACCAGATCTGAAGATACCTGCACAAGCCCCGCTGAAGCTATGAGCACACCCTTAGGTTAAGCAGGTTCTTCAGCACCGCTCTCTTATTCCCTCACAACTGTGTATATAAAATGTTGTTGTCTTTAAAAAGAAAAAAAATCTAGTTAGGCTACAGAAAGCAATTAATTCATTCATCCACCTCATTCTTCATCCATAGACATGTTCAAAAACATTCAATATAAGTAAATGTAATAGTGAAGCTGTTCAGAGACTTTGCTGTGAAGTGTCACTCAGAGAAGACTATAGTTGGCTAACTTGATGATCTTGCCTGCATTTGTGACCCACTTTTTCAGTTCCTAATGAGGATTAAAAATAACACAGCTAATATTCCTAACCATAGTTCAGTCCTGAGCCACACTGGCTTACAGGAGGAGGTTTTTTCATTTTTTTGATGCACTTTAGCTTATCTGAACAGTATTCAAAGGTTACACAGAGCCAGTCACAGCTCTCGGTGTCAAAGTGCAGTTCTCTACCTAGTAATTAAGAGCACTTCAACTGAGGGACAGAGGAACATGCTGAGCCCCAAACCCATTCAGCTTGATGTACATGAGCAGCCTAGGTAGTTCAAGGGGACCAGCTGTGTGAGAGTGTGGATCTTTGTATCGTTAATAGTGAGGAGCTCCTGTGTGTAAAGCAAACATAAGTCTTCAGGATATCAAGTTACCCATGCTAGAGACTACAGAAAGCATAAAATATAGCTCACGTGTTGCTTTAAACTATCTCTTGGCTTCTTTTATACCACCAGTAGAAAAATGGGATTTTTCCAATTATTTATCCTTACTGTGTTTTAATGTCCCGTCTTGAAATATAGTGCAGAGTGGTCTAACAGCACTCCAGGAGCATGTTCAGGAACAAGCACACAGCTGCGGAGTGGTTTGAGCCCTCTGCAGTACACCATATCCCTGTTACTTCTGTGGTGACCCATGGAAAGGGCAACCTTACAAAACACAAGATTGCTGTTGAGTTTTCATGACTGGTTAAATGAGCCAAAAGCCATTGTGATTCATGAAATCATTTTTATGCATATCAATAGGATTGCCTATCCTGTGATAATTGCATAGTTATGGTTATGAATCTCATAATTAACCTGTCTTAAAAAAAAAAAAAAAAAAAGGCATCAGACCAGTCAGCTCAAAAGAGGAATTTCTGTGGTGCACTACATTATGCACAATTACTGCAAATCAACACAATCTTAATTATTAATCTTTTGTATTTGCATAGCACTTTTCATCCAGAAACACTCTGAAAGCTGTGTACAAAGAATACCAAAGAAATGCTGCAAGCTCTGGAATCCTGGAGCAACACTCCCCTGTCCCAGGGAGCATTCAGTAAATGGGGATAAAAGTCCTTGGCCCCTCACACCAAGACAAACCCTGCCACTAATGCAAAGTACCACAGGACTTCTGAAATTCTTACAAACGCAGAAAGGAGCTCTGCTTTGATATACAGGGGGCTGAAACTTTTGCATTGTTCTTATTTGGAAGAAAGCAATCTTGAGATATCTTACAAGCATTTCAGTACAAAACACTAGATATCACAGTTCATGCTTCAGCACTGCTGAAGAACCCACAAACTTCTGTATCGACCCCAATCGCACCCATTTCCCAGTCTTTACCTTGTCACATCTATGGTGCCCATTTATGCTATGAACACTTATTTTCCATCTTCTTATCTGTGCTGTTCAGCCATCTTCTGCTCATTCAAATCCTTCCTCACAGAGGCTTGAGCAACACAACTCAAGGAGGAAGTTAATTTTAAAAACAATAGTTAAAATATATATGGCTCACTATCTAATTATGCATGAGATCTCTCTCATACAGATAATAAACTCTGCAGAACAAGTATTATTCCTTTTTTTTTTTTTTTTGCTCTTATAAGCCAAGTAGTTTGTCATCTTCTAATAAATTTATTGCTAGGCTTACGTAACAGCTAAAATACACCTCTCTACTTGGTATTCATAAAGCAACGCATGTTGGTCAATTAAATCACAACAACATTATGTGGCCTCTCCATTGTCACAGGTTCTTTAAAAGATTGTTGCAGATACCCCAAGAATAGAACAGTTCTGGTTTAAATACAGATAGATATCAGAGTCAGAAAACAGGTCCTGCTCACACAGACGCTGGGATGTGTCACACCACATCCATACACCGAGGTGTCACTGAAGCAGTGTTACTTGCTGCTGCTATTTACCTCCTTTCAGGGGGTCAGGAGAAAAACTTCTGCCCAGACCAACTCCCACTTTCACACCATAGCCATGACATTGTTGTATAATCAGACAATAGCAAAAATAAATAAACAAACATTGTCAGTGCTGTCTCCTCACTCCTGTTTACATTTTAATGAACTACTCTAGTAATAACTTCCAGTTCCCCCATTTCCAGAAAGCCAGCACTCCATAAATATTGAGTTGTACTATTATCTGCTGACGTACCAGATTTCTATAAACAGAGAAAATCCAGACTTATCACTGGGCCTAGCTGTTGAAAAAGGTTAGTATAGCTAAATAACAAAACAGGAATGTTGTTTACTTGTTAATGTTCTACTAATGAAAAAAAAGCTGTTATGGCTTTGATTAATCTAGACCATACTGGACAATTCTGGCATAACTTTCCTCGAGGAGTGACTATTGATTTCCTTTTCATTCTACACTTTGATACAACATATCTGGAATCTAGCCCAGGTTTCATAACTGCTACTATCTCCACATTAACAGCCTGTGCAAGATTAGAAATAGCTTTTTGAAGATAGATGCAAGGGTGAGGCAATCCAAGAATTTTCTCCATTTCCACAGGTTGAGCTTTTACATCTGTCTGTGTAACAGCTTTTAAGGAATTAAAGGTGTTTGTAGGGATGATCAAATTCATCAATTGCAACTAATTAATTCTGCCATTGTTTAATCTTTTAGCACAGCATTGTTTTTTCCTCTTCCTTTCTCTGTCTGTATTTACAATACCTGGTGTAGACACTGTAATTACCAGATACTATGGGATGGTGACTACTTTATCAGCATGAGCTTGGGAGAGCCACATAGTCTCATAAATGGTGAAGTCAAGGGAGTAAAACCAACAGTCTCAAGTAAGTGCCAGTAAAATCTTTGTACTACTCCTCTCCATCTCATATCTTGTATTCGGTCTGATGATACTCTGTATATAAGTCTGTATTCTGTACCGACTCACTCCTTCTGTTGATTTATACACACACAAAGCACGGGCATTGCATGTCTGAAACGCATAGGTTAGGTAAGCAGTTTTCACCTACGAAGAGCACCATAATCAAAAGTCCACGGTAATATCCAAGCACAAAAAAAAATTAAAGAATATTTTTAAAATACTGAATGTACTGTGTTAATTGCCTGGCACATGTGAAACATCATCAGAATGTATTCTAGTCATTTCTAGGAACACATAGCAGAATCAGTGGCATAGTATTCATGTCTCAAATAAGTCTTCTCTGAGCATTGGTATATTCTGTTTTTCTGTTTTACTGTTTTCTGTTTTTTCTGTTTTCTGTTTTAATCACAGAATGGTTATGCTAAAAAAATTGCATCTGAAAGTCATAAAAGGCCCAGCCATGTAGTGCTGGGTTAATCACAAAAACACTGCAATAAATTAGGAGTTTTGTCACTTTGAAATAACACAGATTAGGACCTGGACCATGGAATGGTTATGAAGCGATGACACAATACCGAAACCAAAGTCAACTGCGGTTTCAGAATGGATTGAAAAAGGCTTTTCCAGCAGTTAGGGGAACAGCAGTGCCATGTAAAATAAATAAATAAATCCAGTTGTTCCTTTCTGATGCATCCTTTGAAACTGGTATATCTGTGCAAAGAAGGTCATAGAATAAGAGCAGAAAAGAGAAAGCCTCGTGGAAAAGAAATCCAGAGAGCTCAAAGAGCTGGCTTGGTTAGCAAATGCCAAGAAGAGACGAGATCATTGTTTATGAGTACAGCTGTAGGAACAAGCACTAAAGAAGGAAAACCCATTTAAACTCATAAACAGTATTTGCTCATTCACAAATTAATATAAGCTGGCCTGGAATAATGTCAGCTGATAATCGAAAGAACATTTCTAATTATCAGAGCAATCAGACTTTTAAAAAAACTTCAAATCAGAGCAGAAAAAAAAAAAAAAAAACATGACTTTCAGTACATTTCTAAGGAGAACCATACATTGTGAGGTCTGTATACAAGGGTCTCAGTGGTCTTCAAAGCTTGCCAATCTTGGGTACACACATATGACACAAAACAAGGGACACACCAAAGGAAGAGGCCTATCTGACCCTAACGACATTTCTCAGTTAAATTAAGGTCTCTCAAGGTCTCTTTTGCAGGCCAAAGAGTGGATAGAAATGGTTAAGGAACGAATATGCAATGGAAACCCACCCTCATTGTGGCAGAGGTTTGAGAGATGCTGGACAAGGTAAGGTGTGCCACAGTCCCCACACGTAACGGCTGCCACGGATAAAGTGCCGACACAGGCACCTGGACTCCTCTGACTGTCTGCTGCAATTCGCCTTCGACAACTGGCAAGGGGCACTGCAGCCCAGTGGTGCAGGGAAGAGAAGGGAGGAAAAAAAAAAAAAAAAAAAAAAAGGCACCACACCACTAAAACTGTCCAAACAACAGAAAAACAAATACTAGGTATAGAGTTTTCAGCTCTGTAAAAGGTTTCTTCTAGGACATGAGCTGTTATCAAGGGATGTTGCAACTGCCTGTTAGGAAGAGCTCTCCACTACTGAGAATGGTTGGGGAAAAGAGCAACCTCTGGGCACTGAAAGTCTTTAAAGACCAGCTGCAAGCTGCAGAAGTCTCTGGCTGAAAGTTCTAGGAAAAGTTGATTTTATCTTGGAGGAGGAATAATGACAAAATGACCTTTGCACCCTATCTATTTATTTATCAACCTGAGCGGTGGGTGCAGGTTTTCTACTTTTTCCTTCAAACCACAGAAATAAGAGAGAAAAGAAAGCAAGTGCCCAAACTCAGCTTCACATGACCCTTGACAAAACCAGTAGCAGGATTTGCTTCATAGCCCTGAAAAGAGCAAGCCACGCTCTGGATTTGGTTTCTGCCAAAGCTCATTTCAGAAAAGCTATAGGCCTAATGGGAGCACAGACTGGGCTTTCCTATTCATAATCTAGTATCCTGAAAAGCCAAAAACCCATGCTGAACTGAGCTACTGAGAAGTTTTCTAGCATGGGGATCAAGGGTCATGGGAATGGGCCGTATTTCAATGAATAGCTCCCTCTTCCTAGCAGTGAGATCCAATCTCATGTGCACCAAGTAGATTATTACCCCCTTGGTGTCCAGTTGCATTCACATGCAGAGTCATTTGGAAAAGTGAAAAATCTGCTTCTTATATTTAAACTAGATATTACAGTTACAAAAGAAAAATTATTTCCCACTTTACTGTTTCACGCTGGTTTCATCACTTCTGTGGACTCTCTTAACCTCTTCTCCACAGTAGTTTAGTCCACGACTACTGCTCCAGCCCCTAATAGCTGGGGCTTTTCCCATTTCAGCACTGGCACATACTCAGCAGGATACACAGGCATACCACAGCACTGAAAACCACTGCATTTTCTCTAAAGGAATTATCGCAACCACAAATTTTAGGCCTCAGCTCTCAAAGCCCAGTATGTTTTTCAGCTTCTCCCTTTATGTAGCTCTAATTATTATAACATTGTTCTAATCACTGTAAATATGATACAGAGTCTACTAGACAAGAAAATCCATGGCTCCGTTTTTCACATGCAGTGAACTTGGAATGCCGTTGTAATGCAACAGTAAAGAAAGCAAGAGTACTTCTTGCACATATAAATGGAAGAACGTCAGTAGGGCAGAAAGATGACATTAGCACTGTGACAAAACGTAGCGCCATGAGTTTTATATCTAAGCTTCAAAGGGGATTTGACAGAGGTCCGAAGAAAACAAGAAAAATAATTTGAGCTCTGGAAAATCCACCTTTTAATTAGACTCTTCAGGAGCTCAGTCTATTTACAGAAGAAAAGATTAGGAAGGGATCTGTCCATGGGGAATGTCTGCACAGAAATCTGCAAAGTCACAGTGGATAGCACAAACTTATAGTTTTCAAGAATGTGGTTTGAGCAGGGGAAATAGTCTAGCTCAACTAGCACACAGATTTTAGCACACTAGGACAATTTTCCTCCCACCTCAAGCAGCAGTAGCTCACCTGGGCTCCACTGCTGCTGTAGCCAGTCTGCTGCCGGGACCCAAGAGGCCTGGGGTGTCAGTATTACCAGCGCACCGCTTCAGTGTGTCCACTGTAAAGACAGACAGTTGGCCTGCTCAGTGTCCCATGTTAGGGGAAAAAAATGATAGCCTTTGATTTACAGACAAATGCATAACAGGACACAAAGGAAGCAGAAGTTTTAGACAGGCAAAATACATGTCATGTATTTTTAATAGTGCAAGTTATTAGGATTGTGGGATTGAAGCCTTTACATCAAGGTCAGATGTCTTGGTACCTTACTAGAAGATAATGGTTCCTGCAGGTATCACTTGATGAAAAACTATGGCCTTTGCCACACAGGTCAAAGCATCCCCTTCCAGCCCAAAGAACATAATTAATAAGGGCAGTAACACAGTAGGTAAGGGATAGAACAAAGAAGGCCACAGGCAAAAGCAACAATTAATAAATAATGGTCTGCAACACTCTCATACAGAACTTCACACGTTCAATGTGATAACTAATTAATCATAGCAACAACTTTGTACTCAACGCTGCCTTTCATCCAGCACCTCAAAGTGCTTTACAGATGTTAATTAATACATAGGCTATACTTTAAGGGAAGATATTATAGCATTGGCCTCAGTCAATGTTAATTTGTTCTTCAACAGCATGGCTTGTTGACTTACGCGTTGAAACATAAAATGTGCAGATCTTCCTGGCAACAAATCTGAAAATGTGTTTCTCCATTGAAATATAAGCTATTCCATTGTACTGCTGACAATATGGCACGATCCATCCCTTCACATTGTACTCCAGTATAACCTCACATAACACAGCATGGTTGAAATGTAAGAGGAGATTAACTTTTCACAAGAAAATTGGATAACTGGTATTTTAGTCTGAACATCTGGCACATTTTTAGCTAAACTGTTTCCTTCAAAAGCTATTTTTTGGTGGTGTTTTGCATTCACATAGAACAAATGCTTCACTAACTGTAGTTCAACAGCCGAGACAGAAAGCTAATTTCTTTGCTGTGGTAACCAGACCAGGGCTACCCAACATGACTGGATGTCTACATGTTTTACAATTATTCAAATTCCTCTATTTAGCACTGTAAATTTACACAATATTTTGTATACATACAACCAGTGTCTGGTCATACAATCAATCTCTTGTCTTCACAGCAAACACATGCATGAATGAGATGCAGGACTTATCCAAGATTCCCATTAAAAAAAAAAAAAAAAAAAAAAAGATAATGGATTGTGTTTAAAATTCTTTGAGTGGGTTCACATTGTGCTCACATCCCTGACTGCAGAGTTTCTGAAACAAAACTTTTGGGGGCCCCAATGATCAGAGCTTGGAAAGGTCAGCTATAGGTCCCCTCTGTTACACAGGACACATACAAGACGATTAAGAGTTGGAAAGCTATTACAAACCCTCACAACTTCTCTTTTCCTGTCTTCTTAAATAAAGTCAGAACAGTACATCCAGACAACATCAAATTTACACTGTTAAAAAGCCCTGTATAATCTCCATAATAATAAATGAAGAATGTCTTCTTATGTCATTCAAGTTCTATATCAAAAACATCCTTGAAAACGTACATTTTACAAATGTGTACACACACACTTAAGATGTTGGAATGAAATGCTAAATAAAGGCAATACCAAGCTAATCTAATCACTAAAGCATTAAAATCACAGAAGCTCTGTAATATTCTGCAATAAGCATTTATCATTTTATTTGGGAAACACTTCCCATCTTCATGCCCTTGAAAAATACCAGTGCAGGCTAGAAACAAAATTCCTAACTTTTGAAATGAAAAGAAACCACAGTGGAGCCAAGCCTCACCTTACATAAGGGTTGGAGAAGGAGAACCGAGGAGAGAAGAAGAAAAAAAAAGACTACAAGGACTACATTGAACAGGTGTCTGCATAATGACAACATGAGTAGAACTAATAAACTTAATTTCAGCAAGCTTTGAAGTCAGGTGCAGTCTATTAAGAGAAACTGTGGGTTAGCATTCCTGGGAGCACATCTACTAATAGTATTACACAAATAAGAAGCCATTTCTTCATAAATAAGCAGCTATTTCTTTACTACTTCTATGGTCATAACAAGCTAGTACTTAGAGCTTTCTTTTATCAGTAACTCTCCTAAGATAATGCAAAACATATTGGAAATGGACACACTTTACTATGTCTGTTACATGGCTCTGTGTAGGTGTGTGCACACATGTAGAGCAACTGCTTCTAAATTATGCAAAATGACTACCCATGTTACCTTTCCCCTAACTTGTTTATAATTTTAAAATACAGATAATGTAGCTGGAAAAAGATGAAAAACTTCTGCCTACTGACCAGTATCACATTTCAGCAAGTTTGAAATGTTCTATGTGTACGCTTAGAAATGGCAGTAAAGAACTGGAAAGAGTCAGCCTGTTGCTTGGATCGTGAAGCAAGTAGTCTTCTGCTGCTATGAAACCAAGACATATTTCAGCTTCTCATCCTTTCTCCCATTCAGGGATATGATGAGCACAATGCCATGGACAACCTTCCGACGTTTCTGTCTTTGGGGGCTTACATGTGCTTTTTAATAAGAACAATCCTTTTTAACTTGAGATAAAAAGTAACATAAAAATGAATGTAACTCTCATGTAAACACACATTAAATGTGTTGATACAATATTTGTTTGAATTCCTAAGGGTGCAGGAACAGCAGCCTCCTGACTTCAACAAAACACTGCTGTCTCTTCTTTGAATCTAACATCATCTTCCATTATTGTATCATTTAAATTCTTTTAGACTAAACATAAAGACTGTGCTCTTCAAAACCTAGCATATATGGCATAGCTCGAGATAGTAGATATCTCTATTAAAACCACCTATTCTTCCATGCACCTTTCATTTCACTAGGAATGCTGAAACTTAAAGAACTATGATTACATCAGTTTGTGGCCCACTGTTTTTCTGGTTAGAGTTTTTCTTTTAAACTCATAGTAGATACACATTGTCAAGGTCAGGGATATTAAAAGTGATTTGTTAGATGTAAAATACTGTTTATTATAGTCTAAAGAGCAAGCCAGCTTGAAATAATAAATTAGTGCCAGATGAAAAACTGCCAGAATTCTCTCTTATACATGCCTTTCCCTGGAAAGGATCCCAGATTTTTTTTCTTGATAGGCTTTTTTACTAAAGACTGCCTGACTTATGGAGTGTGAGCAAAAGTTATAGCTTATAAAAGGGTCAGTGAGGAGCATGAAGGGGCTCTGAAAACAACAACAACAAACAGAACTTGAGTACAAACTGAGCTGTGTCTACAGTCTAAATGCTACAAAGCTGATGAACTGCAACAAATGGTAAGAAAAACTTATGGAGCTCACCCACGTAATTGAACTGGGTCAGATACTTGTAGCATCATCAGAAATCTGAAAACTGCACAAAGGAAGAAACCTTGGTTATTCTTCTCTTCACCACTGCTCTGCTTTGCACTGTGTAGTTTCACAGACAGCATACATCTAAAAGAAACAACTTTTCTGAATTATGCATTTCATCCTTAACATGAACTAATGTGATTTTGGAGGAACATATCTTAATATCATGAAAGACCAAAGCACTACTGATGCCAGTAGGAAGGATGGACTTTGCTGAAAGACTGCTCCTTGACCTAACGTAAATGTTGCCAGGTATACTGCGAATTGTTATCTGTAGGTATTCTGAGATGGAAAGTTACATACTTGGAATCGATGTCCTTTTTTTTTTTTATTTTAACTGTGAGAATAAGGAGAAATGGAAAAGTCAGCCTCTTTCTCTCATCTATGATTACTGATTTCACCACTACATGCTGAGAAAGCAGGGTGGGACCATCGGTCACTGCAAGTCAACGTTACCAGTAGGGGCATAAGGAAGTGCTTAAACCCAAGCAGCTGGCTGTTGCTGGGAACCTGGAAAGAAAAAGGGATGACTAGAAATTTTAATTGTATATGTTGCAAATATCATGTAGTTCCAGGTCTGTTGGACTGCTGCTTCCTCACAGATAAGCCAAAAAGTGCCATCAAAAGCAGTCTGCCAGCAATAAAGCAACAAAGAGGCCCCCACCAGAATGGTCAATGCTGAAAATAAAAGTCATGTTATAAATGTTTACATGATGTAAGTTTGGAGTGTAGAGTCCAATAATTCTCACTGGCTCTTCTCTCTCACTTCCGTTCTTGGCAGCTAGATAACAAGTTCAGCCAAGCAACTTACTTAAAATGTACTGACATGAATCCCCATAGTGTAAATAACATATCTTACCTATGAAGGGTGATTATGTTCCCTTTATTCTTGAAAATAACATCTTCCTAGGCTTTTCACGAAAATCAACTGTTTGCATTCTTCATACAGTTTACAGTATAGTCTATAAACACAATACTGAGTATAGCTGTTAATAACTAGATGTTTGAAATGGGCCCAAAACTAAACCATGGAGCTGACACCCCAGAGCACAGAGGAAGTTAGAATCTGAACATTGCATCTCCAGTCTGTCTCTGTGGGAAATGAATTCACAAAGCAATAATAATATCATAAACAGCACTTAACGTGTTAGGGCTGATCCTGCCAACCCGTACTCCTCCAGCACAAAAACTCTTGGCAGGTCTTATGCAGTGCTGAAGTCTCACTGAAACTCTCTAAATGGGCCTTATGTGGGATTTAAGAACAATACCATTGCCAAAGGGTGACATTAACCCTTCTTGCCTGTACCACTGAAATCAGTCATCATGCTGGCGTAAGCAATACATGATATACACAGGTAGGTCAGCCTATACATCACCTCTGCAAAAACACCAGCCATCTGATTCTTGTCATCCTGTTCTGGGATTTTATTGCTAGTGATTTGTAAATAAGGGCAGATAAATCTCATGAGCAAAGAAGTCATGAAACACATTTGGGGCACCTTCTGCAACATTATAATTGCTGTCATCTGCTCCACAGAATCAGAAACTTTTTGTTGACACTTTCTGCAGCTGACAGTCCAGCTAAGTCCGGCTGTATGTTTGTCAGGGACTGGCCTGGAGGGTATCGTACAAGCTGAGAAGGAAGCCAGAGAAAGCAAGTGCTGTGTTACTAGAGGAGGTGCAGACAAGCTGAACATGTTGGAACAGTACAGCTCTGCTAGCTGAGATCTGTCCCCTGTCCTCACACTACTGGCACTGGCAACAGTTTCATTCTCCAGCTGGCTAGATGCGTATCTTCCACAGCAGACCAGCGTTATCCTCCTGAATACCCATGCTTCTTGCCTAGAGACTCTCACAGCTGAGATTTTCTTTTCTCCCGTGACATAGCCACAGACGTTCAAGTTTTGTCTGTATCTTAATAATGCATTTTCTGAATGTGAATTCCTGGAGCAATTCTTTACCTTTCATTCTTCTACAATGTCTAATGAAAGCATCACAAGTGAAAGCACAATTTGGGCAAAAATTCCAGACAGTGAAAAATGCTTTCTGTGCAAAAAAGAAATATGCACATGCAAATACTGCATATTGATAAGGCTACTTGCATGGACAGGTACCATAGGGGTACTTGCATAGACAGGTACACAAAGGTATATACACTACCCAATTTGCATGCTGTCACCTACCATTTGCCTATGAAATTCAGAGGTATATCTGCACCAGTTTATTGCACGTTCTCTTTAACTACTGAATTTTTAATGTGTTTCTTCACTCTAATCTCAAACTGAACTTCCAGGGATTTACTGTGAAAGATGAAAGTGAGTATTTAAAACAAGGGAAATTGCCTTAGCAACACTTAAGTTATTATCACGTTTCAATCTAGACAAGTATCAAAATCTAAAAATAAAAAATAATAAAATAATAAAAAACCACTGACACATACTCTTTTTAAGTTGGAGGTGTAAGATGCCAAGAAGTAATACTAAACTGCAGCTGCCCAAGAAACCTAGCTCAAGACAAGACAGACTGACAGTGTAGATTCTTTATGCTGGGGCAAAGGAAAAATCAGCAGTATGGGTTGGGATCAACAGAGATGCAGTGGTGTGATTCTCAGACAATGTCATCTTACCTTGGCCCTCAGTTTCACTCAAAAGGTTTGTGCACTGTCGGAAGTGATGGGAAACCTTCACAGCAAAAGATAAAGCAGTGCTCAGACAGTATGGGACATGCTAGAACCAGAGCTCAAGAACCTCCTTTTTGACAGCAGCAGTCACAGGAGTGCCTTGACACAGCAGCTCTGAATGCTGTCAGCACGGAGCCTGAGAAGCTCTGCTGCCTTAGCAACATCACTAATTCACCCTCACAGCAACAGTGGGGCTCCATGAGTGGGAACGTTAAACAGTGGGGCTTAAACTTGTCCTAGGATATCATATATTGCCATCATCAGTGATAGCTTTTCTGTTGTACAGCAGAATGAGCGTGTTTCAAGATCCCAACATGCTTAGGAGTTTCTTGTTTGTTCCAACTATTCCCATGAGTTGGGCCCTGCAGAACCACCATCCTCTTAACTTCCACGAAAAGTTCCTGCTCTTCTTGTCATACCTACCCTTTAACTGCTGCAGTATACCAAGCACAAAACCTTTAACTGGAACATAACAAGGTCAACTGGAGAGACACATTATTTTTTTGTTTGTTTGATTGCTCATATACATACACTCATGACTGACCCCTTCCTCCTGACACATTCCCATATGGGATTTGGAGAACATGTCACAGAATTCATACCATTTGAGATTTATTTACTTGCTGTTTTGTAGCCTTCCTTACGGCAACTGGAGCATGAAAGATTTCAGAGATAACTGAAAGTAAACAATGAAAAAAAAAAAAAAAACATCAACAGAATTGCCCATGTCAGCAAACATGGCTAACAGCTGACTGTCAAGTAAAAAAAAAAAAAAAACTATCTTTGTGGTTAAATAAACAGAAGATGAGCTTACTAAAATGTAACTTCATGCTATGTATATATTTGAGCAGAGTTGGAACCCTTTCCTAGCAGAACTTTAGCAGATGTCTATTAAAGCTGCTGCTGGAACACAGTAATACAGCAGGCTGGCTTGGAACTCATCCTCTGGCACACTGGGTGTTACACATGGATTCTGCTTCCACTACAAGACAAAATTCTCAGAAAAGCACCTTTTAAACTAGCTGCTGAGCCATTACACCTTCCCTTACCATCCCTCAGAAAAAAAAAAAAAAAAAAAAAAAAAAAAAAAAAAAAGACACAACTTGGGATAAATACATAAATACTAGGTGTACAATCATATTGCCCATTACTTTTAATAGTGTTACCTCCACTAATTGTAATAATGTTTTCATTTGTTTCTGCTGTCTGGCAACCCCTGGCAATTTTCAAAATTAACTCCTCTTTTCACATAGTGTTTGAGGAACTGAAATGCTACAGCACTATAATATTGTTATAGCTTCACTGCATCTAAAATCCTGCTACTCATTCCCAAATAATTCCAAATAATTTCTCCTTAACACTGAAGATTTCTTTATGGATTTACAGAGCTTATATCTGAAATGAGATGGTCCCACAATATAAAAAGCAATTTATAAGATTTCCTTAGCAGTTACATAGAGATTTTCACCCACAAACTTCAGATACTCTAAAGAAGAGGTAAATTGTTTAGCTTTAGTTCACAGACAAGCTAAAAGACACAGCAAAGACACACCAGCTCTGCAGAAGAGGTGGTGCTGGAACCCAGGTCCTCTCACATTTCCTGTTCCATGACTTATTCACCGGGACTACATTCCTCCCATTCTCTGGGCATCTTTCCACCTTTTAATTAACCTCCAGTAGCAACCATTAACTTGCCTAGAATTACTAAAGAAAGGGGAACTGAAGGTCATCTGAGTATTTGAGGAGATGGGATAGAAGCCCACCAGCAATCTAATAGCAGGCTCACTCCTGGCAGGGAACGTTGCCACATGGTTCTTTCAAACCTTCTCTGGCAGCAGAAAGATACTGCAATGTAAAATACAGCCAGGAGTCATGAAGTCTAATGAAGAGCCAGAATGAATTCCTAGGCTTTTTCCACCTCAGTTCCACTGATACAATGAAGTGATTCCCAACAAACAGCACAATCGTTCGGAGTGCCAGAGCATGAATCAGCACATTGGTCCTCTCTGACCAAGGATTCTCCAGTGGTTATCACACTATTCTGCAAGGCCTTTGCTCTACTCAGATCTCCTCTTGCCAACAAAATGAAACCTCCCGTGTTCGTTTTTTGAGATCTGTCATAGCACCTCGTTCAGGGTAAAGCAGTCTCACACTAACTTATTTTGCACATTTCAGTTCTGTAGAGGCTCAAATCAGTTCAGACACTACAAGAAATATGTTAAAATTTATCCTTAAGCACCAGTAGAACAACATTTACATGCTGTCATGTACAGTAATTGAATATCTGCTTCTCTCAGGCATCTGACAGCCAACGTTCAGTGACTGCACTGTCATCTTCTTGCATTTTTTCCACACTCACTTTTTGACATGGGACAACCCTACCAATATCCTGCCACTCAAGGCTTAACAATAACCCATTTGAAAGTATAAGTATTTTGTGTCCTGTACATATTCTAATACAATTGAACTAAATCAAAGCAGTAGATACAAGCATTCTGAATAACAGGCCACATTTATTTACAAAATGCATAGGTGTCCAAGAATTAACTCTACTGAAAGATGCAGGCATTTTGAACCATAACATAGGAGGAAGGTAGGTGCCTTAGAAACAAACTGATGTAAAAACCTGACACCTAATCTGGATATGCCCTAACTTCCGAGGAACCCTTGATGCTTGCCACATATTCTTATTTCTTGAGTTCTGCTCATCACCTACACAACAGCTAACCTGGATCAGGATGAAGGAATTCAGCAGCAATTGCCCACCAAGGCCTCTTGACTAGCTAGACGGTCTCAGCAATGCCTGACAGCAATCCAAAGGCCTCACTCTTTCAAAACACAGAGAGCAATGCACACTCTGTCGAAGCCATGCTCATGTGCAGAAAGTAATTCAGGACTCCGTGGACCAGCAGATAAAAAGGAGAAGCCAACATGAACTTGTCTCTCTCACCAGGTGATCAGAGAGTTCACCTGGGAACTGTCTGAAACTGGGACTAGACCCTGAGTCCTTAGTCACTGACGGATTCATTTCCTCACTTGCACTCATCCTGTCTCACACAGTCTCATCTTCCTTCTCACAGGCAGCAGGCACCACAAGAGGGGTAAAAGCAAGCTCTCCTGCGAGGAAGAAGATACAAGCTGGAGCCTCTTCTACCTGAGGAGGCTCTGAACATTGGCTTCCTCATTAAACTGCTGGACAGTTATACACAAAAGTGGGTTAAATCACCTTTTAAAAGAGTGATCTCTACTTAATTCTTTCACAGAACAGGAGCCACTGCACATCTTCAGGAAGGTGGCTTGAGCTATGAATCCACAGCTCCTGTTCTGTGGGCCCACATATCTGCCTGCATGGCTACGTATTCCCATGGGAGAGCCAGTGCCCAACACACAGAGCCAATGTAGGGCTCCGCTCTCTCCAGAGGCCAGGTGCTGGAAGAGAGCCCTACAGGACATGGTATGCAACCACTTGTACAGACTGGAATGAGACCTGAGTGAGCAGAGGTACCAGAGGTTATTGATACAAATATGTTAACTTCATGCTCTGCCTATGCTGGTTTACCCTCATCAGAAGAATGGCAGGCTGTCCCGTAGGAACAATACTCTAACCCAATTACACCATTTCTCATACTCAAACCAGCTCGTTTGGTTTCACCTTGGTATCACTGTGCGGCCTCCCCAGTACTCCATTAGGATGTTAAGCCAACACTGCCCAAGAACTAAGTTCTTACCTGAATCTGTCCTCCAAGTCTGAAGATCTGGTCAAAGTACACACAGCAGGAGTTTCCCTCATCTCACTGAGTGCCCCATGACCACTGCCTTGCATTTCCCTCCCAGATTAATCCAGCTCTGTTCCCTTGCAAACTGATCAATGCAAACTGTCTACTATGCTGAAAAAAGTAAGATAAAAGAAAATTCAATCAGAGGATGAGAGCACTGAAAGGGTAAGGGGAGAGCCCAAGCCTAGAATATGAAAGTGTCTACCCAGAGCACATCAAGAGTTGACTGCGAGGTGACAGGATCAAACTCATCTGTCTTTATTGTAAAAGGCAGCTATGTCACCCATCCATACAAACAGGGAACTTCATTACTCTGCGACTGGCAGCTCAAAATCTTGCAGAAGTGAACTGAGCCTTTCAGGGATGCTACATTAACTCAGCTAAACTGAAAAATACAGACACTTTCTCTGTACAACATGTAGCAGTCATGGTCTGCCATTAGGAAACCAAAGTCCTTGTGCAATCTCAAATGTCTCAACTCTGTGCAAAACAACATAAAGCTATCTGAATCCAAATGTGACTTACCAGTATGAAAACCCTGAAAGTGCCAGTCTGCCCTTTTTGTTGTGCTTCTGTAATGAAAGGATTAAGTATATCTTTTAAAATAAGTATAAAAATTGCATTAATATTGTGTGAATTGTGAGAATAAACTTTGACAGACAAAAACAGAATTCTGCAAGAATATCTGACAGACGTTTTACTGCTTTACAGTGGTTCTAGCCAGCACTTCTGCAACAGAGGGGAGTTTCAATTACTCTGGGGCACCAGGCACAGATTGAAACTCATATTTCCTTATCTATTTAAAGTTGCTCAAATAAGCATAAAGTAATGGTGTAATCAGAGAAACTGTTTCCATTAATCTTTATTTAGATTTTTTTTTTTTTTTAATCAGGCCATAAAGTTAGTTTATAGCGACGATCTTCCTTTGCATGCAATCTCACAAAGCACACAATACCTGCGGGTTTACCCAGGCAGAATTCCCACTGAATCTGTGGGGAATTTTTCTTGATTATGGAGTACAGAATCATTTCCAGTATTTTACATAAGTTATCTCTAAGATGAGTATTGCCAGTACTGGAGTAACTTTAAATAGAGAAGTAGGATTAACTCCATTGCAGCTTTTGCCTGAATTCTGCTAGCTATGACATTTTGTAAGTCCAGAACCAGCTGTGATTAAGGTCCCCGGGTGTATGCTAGGGCAGCCCAACATGTGACATTCTGCATTTAATTAGAACTTTAACTGAAATATATTGAGGCAAAAGTCAGGATAAAAGGTGCTCCTCCCCTTCATTCAAAGAAATTATACTCTCCAACACACACGTGAGAAAATTATACTGTTTCAAACCCTAATTAGGAAGAAATAGAAAAACAATCCAGTTACATCACATGTATTCTTTTAAGTTATTCATACAGAGCATGCAAATGTCATATCTTCATTGCGAATAATAAAGGCATGCATTTATACCTAATATGCTAGCAATTGCAGTAGATGATGTAACGCATATAAAGCAGAATGCTAAAGAGGACAGTCTCATTTGGTAGGTTTACCTGAAATAGGGAAAAAAAAAAAAATCACAAAACCAAGATACTCCCATTAACTTCAGCAGGCTTTGGATCAGACTCTACTTGCCTGCCTAATTAGGGCTCTCCTAGCTTCCTGGCAGCAAAGTTTGAAGAGGCCACCCTGCCAAGACCTCTCCTACTTGCTGCTGACTCTACTACTCCCCCTCCCCAAGGAGGTGGGGGTTCTACAGCACAGAAACCAAATACATCCTTTCCAAAACTGCCAAGACATGTATGAATCCAAATGTGCAATCCAAAATTCGGTTCAGCTTTAACAATCTTTCCTTTGTCATATGGAAATTATTGCACGCTCCACTCCAAGGAAAATACAGATATCCCAAAGTCTTACTCAAAAGCCCAGCTTTTAACACTTTGAAGTAAACTACATGAGTTTGAAAGCTTTTGGCTAGCTTCACCAACCAGTTTCATCTGATGTGTCTTAATTGCCATCTAGTGGTAATATTGCATAACTCCTCCTCTCGACGTTTCTCACATTACAGCCCTTAGTAGATAAATCATGTGCGCTCCATCACAAACAAACTTGGAAGTTTGGAGGACATAACTATCCAGAAGGTGTTTGTTTTGGCTCAGCGCAGCTGAATGCAGTGATTCCTTTTCTCTGGGCCAGGGAATGTCTATAAAAAACAAATGACAGTGATTCTTTTTCATCCTCAAAAACAAAGCTATGCCTAATTGGAATAAGCCCCTCACTTTTGTAAGGTCTGAGAAACAAAATATTTCTGTATGTTATTTCCAAAGTGAGGTTGTCAAAACTCTGGAAAGATTTGGAGTAAAATGCCAAAAGCCTAGACTACACCTACAGCAACTCCTGGGCATTAGTAACAAGAAAATACTGCAATGCTTAGGAATCATAATTCAAATCCCAAACATTTATAGGGAAGGAAAAAATAATTCTTCACTGATAGATTATTAAATCTTTAGAGCTCACTTGGCAAGCATGCTAGCCCTAATTTTCAAATATATCATCAAAAATCTTTTATGTTTCCAAATGTAAATCACTGAGCCTACCAGCAAACTCATTAAGCAAAACCAATTTCCATTTATAAGAGCTTAGATTCATATTTCCAAATACCTCATTTCTATCCCTCCAATTAGCATGCCACATATGGAAAATATACCAGATACCCTTCAACTTTTGTCCTCAAAGCTATGAAAGAACCAAGTGTTCCTTATTTCCTGATGAATCCTTAATTACCTGTAATGTGACATATTCCTCCTTCTTTCTTTTTGATCCTAAAATCTGAAAGGCGAAGCCAGCAAGGCGTACTGTCTTTCCCTGACCTTTTCATTCTATATATTTCTTAGTCACAGACTTTAAAAAATAAACACTTGCAAATGTGTAGCATCCATCTGCATTCCCTTGCTGTCTGTCAGTCTCTTCATAGACCTGGTAGTCTCTTTGTCGTTGGCTCAGCTAGATTCATAGCCATGATCAGTTTTTTCTCAAAGGACAACAGAGATGTGCTGGACAGCGAACTGCTGCCTGCCCAGTATGGTGCCAGAACCATCAGACCCCAGGCATCTTAGTGGTCATCAGACTTTACAGCACAATTGGCATTTTTTGTGACATTATTTCACATCTCAAATCCTGTGCAATAATGCAGGCATCACTGGCTGACACAGACGGCAAGGGAGAAACAAATGGAGTCATCAAATGTATCTGTGCCTATCCCTGCTCTAAGAACATTCCAGTACCATATCATTCTTTTTGATAATAGTAAAGTACATAAAAGAACATTTTTGACTTAATGAGCCTCAAAAAATTCACGTGTCTTTATTTAGCAGCTTCATCCTACAAGTTGCCAGGTAAGCCAAAGACTCCTACCTGCAAAAGAACAGCCAACTGGCACGTGGCACTTCACTATCAGCCTGGAGTTCCGATGCTAATGAACCTCAGTCAGGGCTGCATTAGCATTTAAGAAGCGCTTTTTTTGAAAGTTTGGAATCCTGAAGTTAATATCTGCTCTATACATGAGAAGAAGACTATTGCATTAAGCTGGCAGAGCTTACACTGGCCAGACATATATTTACAGTTTCAGGCCAGCCCTATTCTGTGTCCAGATCATGAAATGGTACTTAATAGTTAGAATAAAGACAGAGGAGACACAGCTATACTCGTAAGACTGCCACTGCTAAGGACATTGCTTAAGAGTGGTTGTACTAGAGTCAGATAAAAATACAGCTTTGGTGGATGAGCTGGGTCTACATTTTGTCTGGGTAGCATTGTGAGACAGCTAAAGTCATCTGCATGTTGCTCTCATAACCTGTGAGAATGGTATAAATCTATTCATCTCCTTTTCATTTTTATACTCCAATCTACTTTGGAAAGGGAGGGCACCAAAGCCACTTAAGCAGTTTTCCAGACAGCATGTCCAGCAAGGTAAATCTGCTTCATAGCATCTGTGGCCTTGTCTGAAGGAGATGGTCTCTCTGGGCATGTTCATCTCATGGCAATTAACACAGGAGTCCTGTGTGTCAGAGTAACACTTCATGGTATGTGGCAAGTAAGGACAAAAAGAGTGTGACCTGCCTATAAAACAATAACCTTATTGAAAGAAGTTCATTATCCTGAAGTGATCTGATCTTATTTGTTAATACTGCCTTTCTATTTAAGGCTCATGAACACTCAGCTACAAGAAAAGCCCAATCACATGCTCAAATCCATGTTAAAGTACAAGCACAGTTTATAACTCAACACTTTCTGAAATATTATGTCCTTGGGACACACAGTTTCTGCTACAATCAGTTATTTTTATTTCTCGTGTAGCAGTGATTCCATCTGGAAACAACAGAGTTATCTAGTTATCTCCTATCCAACAAGACAGTGTGCTTCCATGTGCTACGTGTCACATCCCCTGGTATCTCGGCTTTCCCCAGACTTCAGGGTTTCAGTTAAAAAAAAAAAAAAAAAAAAAAAAAAAAAAAAGGAGAAACAGGCGGTGGCTTGTTGCATAAGGTATGCTCAGCTCCTGACAAGACTGGCAAACGGTTAAGGAGGCACCAGGCACCAATCGCTAGGACAATTCTCTGGGTGATTGCTCTGCAATGTGCAATGCCATCTGGGTCAAGTCTGACCAGCTACAAGGAAACTATCAACAGAGACTGGGTAGGTTTTTATTGCTTGGCTACTTCGCTATATTTAAAAGCAATAAGGCCCATCTGACACTTTAGCGCATAATTCAAGGTGCTCAAAGTATCAAAACAGACAGACATTTTGTGCCAATCTACTAATAGCCATTAACATTCTTAAATGAAATAACCCACATCTCAATGCCAACATTAGTTTAATTACTTACTGCGCTCATAGGGACTAACTTTAAACCATACAAACAAAACTGCAAAACAGTAAGTACTGTGGGTTTTTTTAAAAAACATGGTTAATAAAAGAGTAGTAATAATGTATCAGAAAAACACAGACGCAACATAATAATTATCCGTCACACTTGCACAGCACGTTTCATCTGAGAAACACACAGTACTTGAAAGACTAAAATTAATTCTAATTAAACCTCTCAGCATCCTATGTTGTTATATGCCATTTACAGAGTGGTAAGTGAGACTCAGGGGTTAGGTAAGTTGCACAGGATGATACAGCTATGATACAGCTTGTCGTTCATGGAATCAGACAAAAAATCAAGATCCTGGATTCTAGTCCTGTTTTCACTGCTGGGCTACCCTGCCTGTTTTGCTCAGCACGAGGTTTTCTGCCACAACAGAAAGACAGATGAGACCAAGGGAAGAGAAAGCTATTTATATTCAAAAATTGTGAGATTTAATGGCAAGCTAAATTGTTTTAATAACTGACTATTTTCTTCAGGCTCTACATATGCTTCTCCATTCCCCAGTTTTTCATCTCATATAGAGTCTAAGCATGTTGAATCAAGCACCGTCAGGACAGAAATTACCTCTGGAAGGGAAAGGTTTTGTCTGTCCACACAAGATGCATTTTCCAAATCTAGAATGATTTCAAAATACATATAATAGCACAGCCATCACAAGTGGAGTTTTCCATTAGAAATAATTGTTAAAACATACATATTTAACTAACTGTATTTTAATGAGACTTTTTTAATTATTCAGTGCTCAGGAAAGGAGGGAAACTGAAGAAGCCAGACAAGAGAAAAGATAGTGGGGGATGAGAAAGAAAGAAGGTGCCGATCAGATAATTGCTCAGACCAAAGATAAACACTTTCTAAAGCATTCGAATAACATTTCACATTAAAAGAGATGTAACATCTGCAAAAGAACAACATTTTTTTCCAGCCTTTTTCTTGGCTTATTAAATAATTATAGCATAAGACAAAGCCTTTTCCAGCCAGTGAAACTTGTTAAAAGTGCCTCAGATTTATTATTTGAAAATAATTAGCAAACATAATGATCACAGCAATTATTTGCAGGTCATCAGGCAAAAGACATCATCTACAAGAACCAACCACTATGAATACAGATACCCTGGTTTCAATGTCATTCAAAACGTAATTAATTTTCACAAAGAATTTGGCACATACATGTGGACGTTTGGAGAGTGGGGATATAATGGTTACTATTCACAAGGGAAATTCAAATTTCATAGTCCTGTAGCACACATAATTCCTACTGGCCAAATGACTGTGAAACTGATAGTGTCTAAATGCAGTTTGTTATACTGTTGGTCCTTCCTATATGAAGGGAAACAGGCCAGAAAACTATAAATCTAATTGTGACCTTCCATTAAAGGACAAGATCAAAGGATGAGGTAAAAGACAAGCTAAGTTATTTTGCTTAAAATAATTTAAATGCATAATAAACATACGATTAAGTCTATTTAAATGTATGTTGAATTCACCCATTTTTTCACAGAGAAATGATTAACTTCATGAATTACATTTGTGCTACAGTATTGAAAAGCCTGGCCTACAAACCATTTATAACACTAAGCTATACAGAGCCACACAGATCGCAGGGTAGCTGAGGTTGGAAGAGATGTTTGGAGACCTCCAGTCCAGCTGCCAAGCTCAGCACAGGGCCAACTAGAGCACTTTGCTCAGGGCTCAGCTTTTGAATATCTCCAAGAGTGGAGACTCACAACCTCCTTGGGCAACCTGTTCCAGTGCTGGACTACCCACACAGTGACAGTTCTTCCTCCCACCTAGTTGAAATATCTCGTGTTACAGCTTGTGACCATTGAGCTTGTCCATTTGTTGCATGCCTCTGAGAAGAAAGAATGGAAACATTAAATAATTCCTTGCTGAGCCTCCTTTTCCATAGAGAATGTCTTTGGCTTTTTTAACATTTGCTATCTGAATTCCTGGATCTCACCTGTATAACCCACAAGCATAAAGATGTTTGTTTTTCTTTTTCTACCTAAGATTTGTTGGGGTTGGAGACCAGCTATTTCATGTGGGTTTTGAACAAACTGTAATTAATTAAACTGGTTAACTGGAATCACCAACAGAAAAACCTTAGCATACATACCGGAATGAACAAGTAAACTAATACACACGCACACGCACACTTAAAAAAAAAAAAAAAAAAAAAAAAAAAAAAAAAAAAACTATATGCTGTAGCCCTTAAGCTTTCTGATAAATACAGAAGTCTTGATTTGGGGAAACATGCTTTAATAACTTGAAGTCACATTGTAAAATGATGAAGAATCAGAATGAGAAATCATATGGTTTTATACTGTTGCTGTTTCCCCCCTAAAGCACTCCAGAAGAACTTTTGGAATGAACATTGATGTATTTATAGTTAATTATGTGCACAGAACTCAGCCTGACCACAAAATGTGATACAGATTCCTGTATATTGCTCTTGATCCACATTGGTGGCAGGGGGAGGGAGGGAAGTTTGATACCAAAAAACACAGCTAAAAAGTGATAATCATTAGCCATCACTAATGCCCAATACATTCCTATTACAGACTTTGTTCACTGCCCAGACCACCAGGTAGAGCCTCATTCTATACTATCGTCATTTGGGTACCAGGTGCATGATGAACACAGACAAAATGTGATACTGGAAGAACTCAGGCTGAGAGAGAGCTGAAGGCTGCTGTATTGCAATAGCAGATCACCTTGCCTCACATTTACCAATCTTTTCCTGAGGAAAACATCTTTCATATGAACTTCCACTTCCTAATTTAGCAATACCAACTTCCTCTTTTTTTTTTCCTTTTTTTTTTTTTTTTTTAACTCTCCCAGCAGCTTTTCCTGTTTAAAATATTTTGCAATTCTGTTCATTCTCTGCACTGCAGGGGGAAGGGTTGTGCTGTTTTGTTTGTTCTTAACACAGAGCTTTGAACTGAAACCATGATGTTATGTCGGTACAGGACACTGTAAGGAAAAGGACAGGATACCATGCTCTAAAGGTGAGAAGATTCCTTGATATCTTCTTGTGCTTGCTAAACCTGAACACATGTATGACAGATAATCCTACTTAATAAGCAGACATTCATTTAATGCTTTTACAATCCTGGTTTTCTGAGAGTCTATAATGCAGTTTTTATTCACTTCCATCTACAAAGTAATTCAGATTTCCACAAACTGATACTTTTTAAAGAATGAAGAGATCAGTCTCAAACACTTCAATTAAAATTCACTCTTCTCCACTGCTGCTCTGCAAAGGGGAAAATGGAAAAAAGAACAAAAAGACTGGATTAACTCCCGTGGGTTCACTGACCAATGTCACTGACAAAAATCAGGATACAAAAACTTTTTTTTTTTCCACCTCCAACCCCCATGCCATTTGTCAGAACTAGAGGAATCAGAAAGAAAAAAGTGTTACAGAGTTTCTGCTTTGCCACAATGGCCTCCAATATTACTTTCAATGCAGCCAGTCACCTCTAAAGTAGAGGACTGACATGTCAGCCATTTCATTAGAGCGACACAAGAAGAATGACTCTGTGGTTAACACAGAGCATTGAAAGGCAGCAAGAAAGGGTCCTGTTCCTGCCTGATACATCGACAATCTGTAGGAATCAGGGCCAAATTTGATCGTTGTGAGTCAAGGCTGAGATTCACAGAAGTGTTAGTTCACAGAATCCTGCCTGAGATACCTGACCTCCTCGCTCAGCTTTTCAGAAGCACTGAGCACCAATAGTTCCTCTGAAGACAACTACATTTATGATTATCTGGCATGGTAAAGTCATCAGCATCCAAAGCTAGGCATCCAAAGTTTGAGGCTTTACTTTGCAAAGGTAAAGGCCCAGTCTGTAGGATGCATACACTGTGTTTGGTAACTGAAGTGTTTACGTGCCTCTCAAAATGGGTTAGTGTTTCTGTAATAGTAGGATCCAAAATTTGTGATGAGACCAGAGGCATTGGCTAAGTAATCCACTAATACAGGTAAACATGCTTCTTTTAAAGAGTTGCTCAGCTCTCAGATGTTCTTAGATTAATGCTAGTGAAAAACAACATGTTAGTATTATGAAATAAAAATAACCAAAGGCTCAATAGAATAGGCACTTAGAGATTCTATTTATGAAATGATACACTGTGAGTTTTCAGGAATACACAGAAGTGAACAATGTATATTTATATACCTCACACATGTATGCAGCTAATAGTACTTTGCAATAAAAGGATGTGTTTTCAACCTTTTATTTTTCCCCATAACTTTTGTGTATAGCTTACCTACTACATTTGGTTTAATGCAAAAAACTGTACCACCACAGATTATCTGTTACAAATTACTTCTGTATCATCTTTCATTTTTCTGTGTGTAAAGGATCATTTATTTGGTCTATTTCTTATGGAGATTCCAACCTTATTTCTATAAGGTCTCAAATATTCTTGTGATGTCAAGCACTGAGGAGTTGTCCAGTCTTCCACACAGCTACGTGTCATGCTGCATGGCAGACTGCGTTACAAGTTGTGTCCAGCGTCTCCACTTCTGCTGGAGTGAACAGTGGAGCAGGTGGGCTGTCAGGATTTGTCTGAAGATCAACAGAGAAAAACCTACTGGAAAAGCCTAATGGAGCATTTTCTTTCAAAGCTGCTGGGGTGTATAAAAATAAGAGTGCTTGCTGTGAGGGCGAAGAGCAAGAGAAGGCACAGAAACAGGCAAAGGTAGGGGCCCACTAACAAATTGCCGAGGATTTGAGGTGTTATCACCCTGTCCATGCTGCTTGGACAGGAGCTTGCTTTTCTCTTACATGCCTAGATTCTTACTGTTCATTTCTTAATTCAGTGACCATGCAAAGGGACTTGTTGTTTTGGGTTTTATTTGTATAGGGGTTTTGTTTGTTTTTGTATGAAGACCAATAGTTGCCTGTAATGTTATCCAACAGTTTACATATAACTCTTTCAGCTTTTTCTTAAACTCAAATTTTACAACGTTACAGGATGTCTCAAACCAATACAAGAGGCCTCTAGTGCAGGAAAAGAGCACCCAGACACTACACCTACAAAACAGCTGACCACTGAAAAGCCACTGTTAGCCTTCAAGAATTAGCTCTCTAATAACCATTTCATTTTCAAACGGTTTTCCACTCTTAGTCTCACAGATCTGCACCCACAGATCTCCTCAAGAGAGGGAGAGTTTTCTTCCAAAAACCTTAGAGCTACTTCAGTTTCTGACAATTTATTTCTTCCCTTACCACACGTCTGTCCATCTCTCCAGTCTTCTCAGCCTTCCATCTGCTACGGAAATTGCACCAGCTCATTACTGTGCTAGAACTACTTAAACTCTCAGAGCACACTGAACTCCTGCATGTTGCCTTTCTAGGCTTGAGCTCTATTACGTTCCACTGTGCAGTCACAATATAATGTTCATGGTGTAAGAAACACAGGGAATTAATCCTTAGCAAATGTTTGTAGCACTCAGTGGGTGAAGGACAGCAAGATGTCTCTTCCAGTGAGTGTAAGTGGCTCCATGCAAAACCAAACTTCAGTTCAAGAAACTGCCAATGAAAGAAACTGCCGTTGACAAGCTGGCTGGGAGAGCCCCGCTGAGCACATTGCCCTTGCCAAATCATCCACTCCATTCACTGTGTGAAGGCCATGCTGCCTAACACAGGGGTATGGGTTTTGCAGCACAGGAAGGAGGGCAGAACGAAGCTGAATTAGCCTCTGGTTATGCACAGGACCACAAGAGCGCAGAGGACCTTGTACCCACTGTGCATACAGGTCACAGTGCTCTACAGCACACATTGCATAGCAGGCTCACAGTACCAGCAGTGTGGCAGCCCTTCATGTCTGCAGGAAATGAGAGCAGCTAACACAAAGCATTTGGAGCACATCCACACTGTATCATGTGCAGCTGTCCCTGACTACAGGTCAAAGAAGTCATTTTTATGGACTTAACTCTAAGATTCTGAATATAGTGAATAAGGTTCAATCCATCCAAGCTAAACTGATTCCAATATCTAGACTTTTATCCAGAATCATTCCAACTCTGCCAATTCTGCCTATGTAACGCAAGCTCACCACTCATGTCATGGCACCCAAAAGACTTAAATATCCAGGGTGTAAATCACCAGACTGGGCTTCTGTCCTCACAAAACATTTCTTCCCTTCTGCTCTGCTAGCTGCTTTTTGTCCCAGAAGAGAATCAAACAGAAAATGAGAAAACAGAATTCAAGAATTTTCAGAGAGAATCAACCTACATGCAATATACCTGTATTTATGGGCACCAGGGTGACCTTCATTATCCTTGGAGGCACAGGAGAAACTGAGTTTTGATTCTCTTCAGGTGCCTGCCTCCCTGATTCATGTTACCTTTTCACCCCAGTTCACGTTCTTGCAAAGAGTATGCAAAAAGCAAAGAAACAACCACACACAACTAGGGGCAGTGCCCTGTTTTACAACACAAAGCAGAGGGCTGTAGGCATTCTTCAGAAATTGAAAAGCTAGCAAAAAAAGGGTGTGTCAGGGTATATGAATTTTACCTTCATAATTACCCTGTTATTTAAAGCTAATGAATAATTACTACAGCAACCTCGCTGTCATGCAGCATACACCTACTCACCCACAGCTCAAGATGAAACCAAAGAATCACATTTGGGGCCCAGTCCTCCAAAGATACCTAGAGTTTAATGCCCGCATCCATGGCATTAACCACTGCTTACTGAATCAGATCCTTAACTGATGTTTGTTGGTTTCAAAACAGTTTCAAGTTAATCACATCCAGTTGTGTTGTTTCTGTTTGTTTGTTTTTAAAAATACTTCAAAATTCTTTGTAATTACTGCTCCATTCAAGTCTACATTCACCAACAGCTTCTTTACCTTCTAGCATTTAAAACTTTTTTACATTCTGAACTTTCCTTCACAGATGCTACTACTAACAAGCGAATAAAAAATAACTTCATTAGTACATGATCCACAGTAACTGAGAAATTCAAGCAAACCAAGTTAGCTGAAGGTCTGTGTAACTTTTACAACACTAAAGGAATAATACTTTATTACCCCAACAGGAAGCAGGTAGTCTCCATTTAGCTGTATTATCAACAATTAAACCACTGCTTCACACTAAAATAAAATAGAAATAGGCCTGCCTGAGGCAAATGTGTTTTTGTTTGTTTGTTTTAAAAACATCCTTGGAAGGGCACATGAAAAGAATGCAGGCTGTCTCACAGAGCAAAGCACTGACCTTAGCTCACTTCTGGTGGGGGTCCCCTTTGCCTCTCCTACTGATGTTATCCAGAGTCTGTGGAACAGGCAGCCAGAAGAGAGGAACAGGTCAGCCCTTCTCCCCACATCCTCACTGCACAAAGCCTCGTAATGGGCAGAACCCAGCATGCAGGCTCCAGCTCAGTTCATCTACAAATAGTTATTTATGGTCCCAGTTCCAGAGTTCTGGCAAAATGCTCATTTTTGTATTAGCACTGAAGATAATCAGGGTATTTTGTTTTGTGACATTTGTTATTTCCACTAAAACTGAAACATAGTTATTAAGTAGGACAACCTACACAGTAAAAAAAAAAAAAAAAAAAGTGCTCATCACTTAAAATCTCTGTTCAGAACTCATTCCTCTTCCCCACATCAATGCAGTTTTGCAACCTCATATATTTCTCAGCCAGAGCTACAGTTTGCTGGTACGATGTAAGAGCATAATTATCAGCTATGTGTTATACTACATATATTGTACTGACATAAAGCAGAGATTGTCAGAAAAAGTCAAGATGCTTTCTCATGGGAGCACTATAGTGGAAGTTTATCACTCAAAGGCATTCCACCTTTCAGATAGCAAACATGGTACAGTAAGTCAGTATTAGCCTGGGTGCTGTTCTGCTCATGCCCCCCTTTTAGACTGCTTTTTCCTCTAGTACAGGAATTGTGCAGATCGGCAGCATGTCCAAGTAAGAGCCTGCCATACCACAGGGTTTTTCCACTGGGGTCTGAGCTCTTCCCTGGAAACCATTTCAAATAAATGTTTGTTGCTGTAAAAAGAGATGGGGGAGTAACACAAGAAAGGTCCCATTAGCTGTCCTTCTGTGGCCATCAGCAGGGGAAAAGCCACAGGTCTTGACATTGTACCTAAGTTTATCATGGCTTCAGTCCCCTTCAGGGTTTTTCCTCTTCCTTGTCTTCTCATCAGGAAGGTAGACTGAAGATAGGGTAGAAAGCATGAGGAAAAGAATAACGAACGTGTGTCATGAAGTCAACAAACAAGTCCCTTTCCACTAAAAGAGATGAAGAAGAAGGAAGGGGAAGACAGCTTGGGTGTGGAAGCAGCAGTTTGTGAGTTTGCTTTGAGACTTTGTTCCCCTGAGTTTGCAGATGAACAAAGGCAAACTAAAGGGGAGAGTCAGAGCACAGATGTTGCTGGCTATTACATCTCTTGGGATGCTGTCAGGAGTACAGCAGCATTGGCGCTTGTCACCTTACAACATGTACCAGGCCACTTCTCTCCCTTTTGCTTTGGGGACTGACACACTTTTAGTTAGCTGACTTGTAACAGTGCTCCTGAGCGACCCCACGGAGGCATGGTGAAAGGCAAAAAAAGGCTGAGCAACTAAAGCTAGTGACTGTGCTTCTCCAGCTCTGGTTCACAATTCACCAACACGGAAAAAAAATTAGACAGTCAGATAGGACAAACACTGCTGAATCTTTGCTATTAAATGAAACCAATGGTCATTATTTCTGCACCTGCCTTGTAATTGTGACAAGCAGGGTAAATGCAAATGCACTGTGGTTAATTTTAGTTTTCTGAAACCACATAAAAATGAAGCAAAATGTGGATTTGGAATATTATCCATGTTGAAACAAAGCTTTATAACACCTTCTGAGACAGCCATAAAACCATTGCTGCATATCAAAACAATGAAAAGACAGCCCAGTGGATGTTAGTGTGGCAGCTTTACAGTACATTACACCTCTTAGCTATTTTAATAGATGTATAAGAACTGAATTTCCCAGTTGTTCTGCCTACCCACAGGCACCACTGCCTTGGATATGCACCACTGCCATGGATATAAGTCATTCACCCACTCACTGTGTACAAAATATTAGATACTGAGTGCCCAGGACCCAGACCGATTGCTCACAGAAACAGAAGGACCATGAACAGCTACTCTGTGAGGCAACACCCAGGTCCAAAAGCTGTCATTTTCTTCCCTCAAAACTACGCTTCTTTTCAGAAATGCAGAAGCTCTGACAAACCACAGAAACAGAAAGAGCACAGCAGACGGTATTTCAGTTTGATGATATATCCTAGTACAATAACTCTAAACCAAAAAGGTGGACATCAGAGACCGCACGAACACTTTCAGAACATCATAGTGAAAGGTGCCTGTAATGAGCTTTATATTCATACTATGAGCAAATCCATTATCCAATATCCTCAACAGTACTTGTTAGATCTCATGGATTAGGAGCTTTTGTGAAGCCTTTGTAACATGTTTCTCCCCATCTCTATTTCTATCTATCATTAGTTTTCGTTTCCAAGGGAGCTCCCTAGGCATTAGCCTTACAAAAGTCACCTGAATTACTGAGAAACAGGGAATAAAACACCTGCAGGAATTTCACAGCTGTGCCCAGAGGTTTCAACCATTGTATACATTATTTTCAGACGATGCCCAGTTTCCAGGCATTTTGGTCCACGTGGGGCTATGCTTTTGATCTATTGTATCTTTCAAGAGCCAGTTTCTTGGTCTATTGGGTTTTTGATTACCTGACAGGAACTTCTATTTATTTCCTAGCAGTGAAGCTGAAAATGTCTGATGATTTAATGAGTCTACAAGTTAAAATCATTTTAAAATACATGCCATCCTCAGAGATCAAGAGGGCTCACCACATTTTTAGATCCTGTATGTTTTACTAAGCAGAGAATAATAAATGTCACAAAAGACATTCAATAAACCAGAAGAATACTATTTAAATGATTTGTGGATGGTCAGTCAGGGAACATTTATTGCATTTCTGATGTTGGAGGATTATTTAATACATGTCCAGAAACAGACAGAAGACAATTTATACAAAAAGACCACAGGGAAGTCATTCACCACCACAACTCAACACTAGACAGTTCTTGGGTGCCCTGTGAACTGCAAATTTGGTGGCATCACAATTTTATATGACTAGAAGCCCATATCACAAACATCATCTGTTTGACCAGTGCCTCTATGAGAAGCTTCAGAAGAAAGCTACAGCACATCTGTAATAAAGATTTCAGCACCTTCTCCCGACAGAGTAACTAGGAAGCCAGCGTCTGACTTAATCTGCTGTGTGACAAGGATGGGAGAAAGTAACTTGCCCTGCGATAGAGGAAGGTCTTGAATATCAAACTACTCCTAGAGTTCAGGCTATGGTCCGCACCAGTGTCTGAGACAATTTTTTATTTTTACTTTTTAAAAAGGGGGCTTTGGAAACTGTAGCCAGAGATGCAGGGAGGAATTGCTTTATTCTGGTATGACACCAGACTCCAGTGGAGCATTGGTCAAAAACTCAGCATGTGTACATTCAGCTGCTTTTTAGGTAGAGAGCAAGTGGCACGGAGCATGGGATCTGTAAGCAAGGAGTAGTGCGGTCAACAAGTATGCCCTAAAAGTAAAGATAAGAAGGGATTTCTCAATCAAGATACAAACTCTTCACTATACTAAGTCCTAAGAAGAAAAGGTGCTTCAGCCATTCTCCAATCTACAGAGCTTAAATATTTATTAAAATCATGGTCTTGCAGATTTTTCCTTTTTCAGTGGGAACAATTTACTTTTCTAATTAGTAGCTATAAGCAAGCCTTGCCATCCCTACTTTTTGTTTGTTGGTTTTTTCCTCCAATCTCATCGTCCATCTCTTTGTGACTGAGAAAGACTTCTCATTCTTTTCTGGGGATAGAGCTGGCATGGCAACTGCAAGGCTGAAAACTATTTCATAGTTGCTTGATAAAGGACAGTAGCTCATTTCAGGAATACTTCAAACAACAGAGGCCATGGGCTAGAGTGCTAGGTATGAGAATGTAGAGAACTGGATCTGACCCCCTTTCTGTGAGTCGTCTTCTGCAAACTTGCCTGGTCAACCTCCTCTGTAACACCACCTACCCCAGAGGGCTCCTGCAGGGCAGCTGTGGTAAAGACCGAGGCACGCTAAGGACATGGGAATGGATGCCAGCAAGGAACTGCTCTTCTCCCCAAGCACTGCGCTCCTTTCCCTTTGAGTTAACAGGGATTGGAGCAAAGCCTTTTGTAATGAACATAACAAAAGACGATGAGTTGGCCTCAAAGCAGTAATAAAAAAAAAAATTAAGAACTCGTATAATAAAAAACACATTCATATAACTGGGTTTTATTATTTCCCACAGTTTTATTTTAATGTGTGACTCAGGGTATGGAGTCACAGTGTGATTCAGAGCAGTAATGGAACTGTAAAAGTTTGTGCCACCAAGTGGGCCAGGCTCTCTGGTTGCCATTTCTAGGAAACTCCTAGTCAAACAAAACTACTACCCAGGTCCAGCTACGGTTGATCCACACAAAGTAAAATGGACACTTTGTGTGACGGGTACACTGGGAGAAACAGACAGGAGAGGTGTATAGAATACCATGACTAAAGACCAGATGAAGTGAGAGAGCACCAGCCTGTAGCTACTGTTACACGTTGGTAATACTTAACATTAAGTACCAAAAAGAACACCTAGACTTTCCTAGGCCTTGCAGAGTATTTAACCATGCCCTTTAGACTTCAGGAGACTGAGAGCCCTGAAATCCATTCACCTAATGGCACCACCAGTAATCAGTGCTGGGTAAGCCAAGATAAACAGGTACATCAGATGTATTCAGCCATGGCAGCACACAGGTGTTCATCCAGCACACTTGGCTTTGACTTCCTGCACACACCTGCAATTGCTCTGTTGAGAATCACCAGCATTTCATCCAATTAGCCTTGCTCTCTTCCTTCATTGTCAGTGAAGAGAAGCAGATGTTTTTCTGTGAATCAGAGGAGTATGTATACCAAGCCTCACAAGGATGTGCAGCATTCAGCCATGGCCAAGTTAAACAAGGTTCTCTGATTTCTCACTGGCTTCCCCAAAGGTTTGCTATGAGCTCAGCTTGAATGGCCAACAACTCAGGTAGAAAAACACCAATTTGTCTGAGCTGTCAACAGCTCCCTGAGCTATTCCTGAAACACTACAGGATTTGACTCTACAATTTGAGACTTTCCAATTGAAAATAGTCCATGTACCACAGGCTGACTGTGGTTCCAGTTCAACAAAGCACTTAAGCACATACTTCATTAAGAGCACTTGCACAACTGTCTGGTCTCCTATAGTTTATAGGTGATACAAGGTCTAGATTATCACTATTTTCAATACTACAGTCCATGTAGTTTTCAATACTACAGTCCACTTCTGCATCTCGCTGCTTTGAAACTCGATGTCTTTAAAAAATGTTGCTCTTTTCAGCAAGATTTCCCAAGAACACAAGGTTTTGCAGTCGTTCCATAAGTGTCTGTCCACATCTTCCAAGCTTGAAAGAAGGACAGAGATGTTCCTGAGGTACATAAGCACAAACGCAGACAGTCAAGAAAGTACATTGGGCAGAGCTCTGAAGGGAGGCAGAAAGAAGCCACCAAAGTTAGGTCGAGCTGCAGGACATGCAGCAATGTTTATTGTGTGAACAGCCAGAACACAACTGGAAGGGAGGACAGTGGGATTACAAGAGTGAGCTCTAAATGTTGGTCCTCCTCTCTGTTACAGACATGGCCTTTCACTAGCTTACAAACTCCCTTTGCATTTCCTTAATCCTGATGTGCAGACAGCAAATGAATACCAACACCTGGCTTAAACTGAATCTTTCCAAGAGGTTTGATGTGTTCACATGAAGGACGACTGGCCAAATGCACACAACAGAGAAGAGCCCAGCTGTTTTCCAACATAATCTCCTTCTTTATTGGCAAGTTGCTCCAGGAGGAAGAAATGCTGCCTTGGAGAATCTTCTGCCTCTAGTTGCATTTGTGCAGGCTGCTCCCTGTCTGCATTGAGGGCCCTTTGCACTCTGGGTAACCCTACAGAGAAGTGCAGCCAGAAAACCTCACCGCACCCACCCACCTCCTGAATTTTGTCAGGCAACACCCAAAGAGTCTAACCCCTTTCTAGGGAAAAGGGCAAGTAGGAGAAAAATCTGATGCTATCATCAAAAATGTTTGGGATGATGCACTGAACAGCAAATCCCCTACTCCTGTGATGATGATATCAAAGCCTAACAAAGAAAAGGCCTCCTGTCCCTCCTCCACTTGAAAAAGCCCACCAGTGATAATACCAAAATATAATATAACACATAAGACTAAGTCTCAAGGCAGATTGCAATGGGAAGAAAACATCTGTTTTAGAGAGAGGCAGCCAAATCTAGAGAGGTACGATTGTCCAAGATTACAGTAAGTGCTGGAGTTTGAGCATCACTCACTGCTTCCCAGTCCAGGGCACAGAGCAGATGTGAGCAATGGGCTCACTGGCAATCCTGCCTATGCATAGCATCCCTGCTCTCATGAACCTTTTCTCTACACACAGGTTGTTTTGACTGGGAACCATCCCAGGCTGGCATAAATGATGACCAAGTACTGAAATAAAACTACCAAAAGTGCTGCAGTGCTCATGTAGTCTATATTCTTCGAGCAGTGCAAGGAAAGAAAGGTTTGGTGTTGCTCAAGTGCACAAGACAGGTGGCATGAGACTCAAGTCCACAAGACAGTGGACACTATCCACACCTCCCTCTTGCTCTGCCTTGTGTGTGAGCAAAACTCAAAATAACCCAGTCCTTCTGTCGGAGTGCACCTGTACCCTGCAGCAACAGAAAGGAGGGGTGGATGGATGACCCCATGTACTTGCGAGAGCCTGTCATCTCTGTCTCAGCAATTTCTGGGGCCAGAGTTTGTCATTAGTCGAGAAGCCAAGCCCAGAGTTTAACCTCCTTGCAGCTCTGTTTTTGCTGTTTACCAATGAAAATTTTTTTTTTTTTTAAATTATTCCAGCAGGCTTACAGCACAGTTTCTGTGAACTCTTTTAATAGGTAAATATTGGAGGGGATGTGTATGAACTTCAAGCACAATGCACTGATTACTGCCGAAACCAAACACACATTTCTGTCTGCAAGACAGCTCTCTATCTCGCTTATAATCTATTTTATTTGTATTAAATTTGCAGTGCAAACTTTCACCAGTGTGGTAAATGAAGAGCATGATGCATGTTCCAATTTGTTACTCTCCTCAGAATCAATAATATTGTACAGATGTTATGAGTTCCTTACTATCCCATGACACAATAGAGATGCCAGCTTACTAATAAGGGGAAAAGTGGTTTTTGTGTGTGTGTTTTTGTTTTGTTGGTTTTGTTGTTGTCATTTTGTTTTTCAGATCTTGAAGGCTGTTAGATAACCTGGTGTGCTGAACTGGCTTCCCCATTCTCTGAAGCAGACAACAAAACAAGGCTCCACAATCGACTCTGTCCCGAGGTGCTTGCAGCACACCCGCAGAGCAGTTGGTGGACACGCTCAGGCACAGCAATCCCATCTACAGGCAGGGAATACACCTTTGGAGGATGAGGTGCTAGTAGTAGCCAGCATTGGAGACCAGATGGCTTCTTAAATCACCTCTCCACTGACACAGGCCATAGGAGCACACCTTGTCTCTTTCAGGGAAAGCCAACAGGCTCATGTAATGCCTCTCACCCGGAGCGTACAGTTCACAGGCCATTTAAAAGCTGTTCCTTTCTGTTTCTCAGCTGCAGACCCAGTAACTGACTGCATAAGCACTTCTAGTCTGTTCTAGGGCAAAGTCAAACAAGTTGGTTCAAACCACTGCCAGATGGTGATGGCTCAGCTAACCTGTTTGATTTTGTCCTGGAAGAGTCAAAAGTGCTCACAGGTCAGGAAGAGTTGAGAGAGCTCCAGACTCCTGGATTAATGGATCTAACTGACACATTAGGCATTAGCCCCTTTCAAGGCAGAACCAAGGCTAGGTTAGGCACCACTGACTTTGCCTTGACACAATCAGTTATCGGGGGAGTATCAAAAAGGTAAGTGGCAGCAGTCTGCTGCATTGTGTCTCAGTGAGAAGTGTTTGGACTAGCAGCCCTGAGGTTTCCTTTGGCAGTTGACTTACGCCCTGCAAGAAGGCAGTTGCCCTGTGTGCAAGCCCACAACACACTGACACACACCCTCACAGACACAGCTCGCTCCCTCAGTGGCGTACTATATCAAATAGTGCTTTGTAGATATACCCAGAAGGATTATTATCTTTTTTTAAGACTATGTTAACCCAAACCCATGTCAACGACAATTCTACTTCAATAGTTAGTTTAATTTTAATACTCCCACAGTAATTTTAATTTCAACCTTAGAGGCCAGACGTAGAGAAACGACTACTTAAAATCATCAGCACGGGGACATTTGTGATCACCTTGGCTTTAAAATACTGAGTTACGGGACCAGAGTGCCATCTACCGGGCTTCTCAGAGGATGACAGGCGTGCACAGAATTTCGAGTCACAGTTTTCGTGTCCGATGAGGATGGAATTTGTGTTAGTGAGCAAAGGGAAGGGTGGACACGAACTAACTACCTTTAGAAAGTAGAGCCTTCAACTCTGCCCAAAGTATTACTTTCAAGAGCAAGATAATAAGAAATAAGAGCCAAGTGGTAATTGTAAGTTGCATGTGAAACGTGTTTAAAAAAAAATATAAAATAAAAAAGCCCTCTCAATTGTTATTCACAATGTACTGACAAACGGGAAAGAAATTTCGAGGTAAGTCCCCTAGAATCTATCCAGGGACAAATATCATTTATTTTGAGTGACCAGAGACCAATAATTTTTGGGTGCACCAAGCAGAGAGCAACTGATCTGAAAGAAGAAACATGGAATGTAATTCTGGATAGTCTCAACTGATATGGAGATATCACAGGACCATTATATTCAACTGATGGACTGGTCCAAGAAGAACCAAAGGATCTAGCACACAGATGCAGTATAGAGAGGGACAGGGTAAGTGGCAACGTAGAGGGAAAAGAACATGGTGGGACTTTTCCTTCTGAAAAGGAAGCGAAACACGTCATGGTTAACCTCAAACCAAAAACCTGAGTCAACAGCACAACACTTGAAGTGGCACTTGGAAGAAATGCAGGTGACTATTCCAACCCAGTTAGCAGTTGCAATGCATTAGCTTCAATGCTATGTCCAGCTTAAGCCACCATCTTCAGAAATTGAAGCCAGTCCAGATGAAAGCAGTAAGAACAGGGTTTCTAAACTTTTCTAAAAGAAAATTAAAAAAAAAAAAAAAAAAAAGGATAAACTAAAGCATGCTGTTACAGAAAATGAGTCAATTTCCCACTGACCACCAAGGAAGAAAAAATAGAATTATGTTAATTACAAAGAAAAAATAAATTGATGATTGAGAAAAGCTTTTTAGTCATTACAGTTAAAATAATACCATGCTGTTAGAGATCTTTTTAAAACATCAGAAAACAAATGTTTGGTCTGAAATTGATCATCCTTTCAAGTCCCCTACACGACTGCATCCTCATGTACTCCAGCACATGCAAACTGTACGAGCGCTCAACTGAAAGCAGGTTCTTTCAATAACCCTGGCTCTGGAAACCTAATTCATCAACAACCTACAAACAACTCTTTACATAATCTCCTTACACTCATCTACTTATGAGCCATCATGAAGTGTCTTTCAAGCAGTGACATAATTTAACATACAATGGCCCATTTTATACAGCTGGAAATTTAGAAATACAAAGTTTTGACACAGATAGCTAGGTGTCCAGCAGTTCACGCTTGATGAATAATTTACCTAAAAGACAACAAACATTCTGGTTACCAGAATCTAAGGGTGAAAGCCTGCTGCTCCAAGTGAGCTGATTTTTCAGTACATTACTGTCTTTTGCGAGGTCTTTGGCAGGAGTTATTAATGCTAGGTGAGCCTCCACTGAGTATAGTCACATCCCTCCTATAGGAGCTCAAAACTCAGTGATACAGCCTGAAGAATCTCCTGAACTTTCTAAATCACTGGATTCAAGTTCCCGGATCTTGCAGAGGGCCATGAAAGAGTGAAACCAGTCAGCACAGTCAGCCTTACTGACTAAGCTGTTCCCAACACCCAAATAATGCAACACGCTGCAGAATTCAGAAGAGAGCTTCACAGAAGAACCAGTTCTCAGCTTACTTTTTTGATCATCTCATCCAGATCTCCATTCAGCAAGCCTGGGACACACTCTTAAGGCTCAACCCACTCAAAAGCCCCTGTTGTAAGCCTGAAGACCATGTACTTGCTAACTCCAACTTTTGGTGACAATCCTGTCCCTTACTGAAGGGGATGTAACTAGTCTCAAAAACTTCAGACAAGAGGAGACAATCAAATGCTTGATTACATGCAGAGACCTCTCACCACCTGCACGCCACAAGACCTTTCTGGCCACCAATGGTTGCTGGATTCCCATGTATAGCTCTGTGTTCTCAGCACCCACACCAACCCTTATGGAGCAGAGAACTTCACTTCTTGGCACACCACATTTGAACTGTTCTGAAGCTCAAGGGCAGGGCAGTGTCTGGTGTGAAGGATCTTCATTCTTCTTGGTAAAGAATGCTCCCCACATCCTGCTTACTCAGCCCTCACTTAATCATTTAGGAAGTTACAAAAGTAAAAGGATGTTTCTTTTTTATAAATAAAATTTGTAATGATATGAAATCTGTAACAATCAAGCAAACACGGCAAACCTTACTTTCAAGTTTATTAGCAATTAAGATTCACTTTACAATCCCATTGCTCCCCAAATTGCCTTTTGCTAAATCAGTCAGCCTACTGCTTTGTTTAAAGATGCACTACAACATACTTTATCCTTCCAAGTAACTATTTCCCAGCTGCTGTTTATGGTGACCCCATTAAATTGAAAGCTGAACAACTATTTTCAGCAACAGTCATAATATGTTTCAATTTTGAACAGCTGGATATCTTTTAAGAAAATAGAAATTTGTTTAGAAGGATAAAAAAAAAAGTCACGTTGGAAAGAGTATAATCTCATAGACAATCTGTGCATTGCTTTAACCTAGCTCTCTTCTAATATGCTTCGCATACATCAAAGACTATATTCATTTGAAAACTCAGAGCATCCTTTCTAAGCTGTCATATTAAATTCCCTTATTATTTCTTCCCAAAATACAAACACCAAAATGACGATGTTTGCTCCTGCTTTTTTTTTTTTTTTTTTTTTTTTTTTTAAGAGTATAAGTAGCAATGAATGAAGTGACTGGTTCCAACAACTTTAATAATTTCTGTACATTTCAGAACATTGAGAAAAGGAGGACCAAAATAGCAACAAAAGAACACATGCAAGCTTCATTGCATCCTCTCTGTGCAGTTGCTATGCAGCAATTGCCTTCCTACAAAGAACTTTGGCTTTTTTGCTTACTAACATTTCGTCATTCAAGTAGATACAGTACGTTCAGATCCAAAACAATTTAAAAGAAGTCTTTGCACTGAAAGCTGTCTCAGATAACTACTAATTAGAACGTACATGCCCTCTGACTTCGTTATTTTGGAACAGTATTAGCCATAGGACAGAATGCACAACATAAATAAGCAGCTAATACTACCACAAAAAGTGACGAGCAAAATCCTCTCTTCACCCTCATACAGAAAACACAGTGAAACAGGCAGGCACTCAGCCTAAATAAATAAATAAATAAATCTTTTTTGGTGGCTAATGAGGGCAACCTTTGTCATTGCTGTCTTTTCCAACAGGTTTCTGGCCCACTGCTGTTTTACACTCCTGTGTTTCGCTATGGATATTGGCTTATCGAATGCTCATGTCGTAAACTGCCACCTGCTTTCTCCTTCAGCAACAGCAAAACACTTAAACTTTAAAAAGGGAAGTCATTTCTTATGCACACGCTGGGAAAATAAACAGTAAATCAAAGTTCTTTATATGGATTTAGGTAAAGAATTTATCTTCTTTCCAAAGAGGGAGGAGAAAATGAAGTAGTATACAAGGATCCAAGGCTACACTCCTAAATTAAATTACCCAGATGGGTTTCCTGGCTGTATCCCCTTGCCTATAACCACTTTCCCAAACACCATATACTCAGCCTCAAACGGTGTAGAAAGACTGCACCACTACTACCCAACAGCCATCCTCAGCCTTGATCACTGGCACAGCTGCATACAACTTTGTTTGCCTACCCTGTTCATTACCCCCATGACCGACCGGGTAATTAGGCTAAGCTTCTTACAAGCTTATTGTCTCCAGTAGGAAGTACATTCTGGCAGACATCACAAATAAGCACTTACCAAAAAATCCTGTGCATATTGAGAAAAGGACTATCATATACCTTTATCTGTGCAGGTCTCTTCAAATGGATGTTCGTAAGATCCTTCCCTGGGTAGGCAGCTGAGGGTTTAGGTCTTTCCCATAGGAGGCTCAGAGAGAGCAGCTGCCCTGGGAGCCCACACTGCTCAGCAGCCAAAGGCCTCCTTGTCCTGCTGGGAAGAGCCCCACACAAAGACAGGGGAGGGATGCTGCCCTCGAGCCTGGAACTCCCAAAAAAGGACCTGGTGGTGACCCTGCAAGGTATAGTCCATGACTCCCTTGACTGAGCCACTATCAGATGTGCCCGTTCATCAGTGTTTCTGCTGCAAAGTCTTCCTGACATGGAGATGAGATTCCACCCTGTGGTTCTCCTGTGCCAGCACTGTTCTTTTAGCCTTATTCAAAATGCACCCAATGTGAAATTGAATGGGAAGAAAGAATGTTCTGAAGGTTCCTCTGCTCTTCTGAGTTTTAATGTTTTGCTGTGTGCCTCTCCTAAGGAGACTCTCCCAGTGGTTTTCTGTTAGGTTTTTTCATACTTAATACTAGTAAAATACTTAAAAACATATGAATCAAATCACAGAGATGTGTCTCATGTTTTTCAACAAGGAGGAATAGTTATGGAACAAGATATATCAATAAGCAGAGTGTACACATGTATGATTGTTTAGTATTTTTATTTTCCTTGGCGGAGTCCCCTAAATTGGTCAGAATGTTAAAGGGTAAGGATGAAAGGAGTCAAAAAAAAAAAAAAAAAAAAAAAAAAAAAAAAAACACTAACTGCAGCTACTGCACAGTAGAGTTGGAGAAGGTTATTACAGTTAATTGAATTCTAGTATTTGTTTTCATCATCCCACAGGCAGCGCACACTGTTTCTTGCTAATCAGCGTAAGAGGGCTGACTGGGATTTTTATCTTCCACACAAAACCACAAAGATTATGCATGTATTTAAGAGCAAACCAATATTTCTACCACAGAAAAATAAATAAATAAATAAATAAATAAATAAATAAATAAAACAGTGCAGTGTTATCCTTCTAAGTGGTCACTCACTTAACAGATTTTGTGGTTGATCTGTAAAGGTTAAATGGTCTTAAACTTCATCATCAGGCTCTTAGAACTCAGTAATACAGTTAGTAACAGTTAACAACAGATTCATTCTTTATTTCTTGATTTTTGTACTTTGATGAAGTTCTATCCATTATTCTTTTGAGCTTGAACAAAACAATAGACTGTCACAGATAAATTTGCACTGAGTTAATTATAATACCTATATAAGATTAGCATGTAGAGACTTTCAGAGGTACTAGAAATAACTTCAGTTGCTACCAGTGAAAAGCATAGCTCTGAAATGATCATTTAAACCACTTAGGAGAAATACGTAAAAGATCAGGTTGCTTTTGAGCATCTGAACTTTCATTTGTAGCCTTCATATTTCTCTGCCTTTAAAATGAGAACAGTAGTACCATTTATGTAGTTCAGAAAGCAAATCTTCCTGTAAAATGCTTCCTTACAAAAAGTACATAGTAATTCAATAAAAGAGCATTTTAGAAGTAGTTAGTGAGGCAATTCGTTTAGAAACAACAATTCTATGGAGTGATCGATCAATTTACGAAACAAGTCTCAGCCTCTGAAAAATCAATAAATCTTTCTATAAGAGCGGCAGCATAAAGCAGCTTTATGAAGTAAAATCACTTACAATTATCAGCTTTGTGAGAACAGTTCACTGATTCCCTCAAACAACTCACCACCTTCCAGGCCATACTTTTCATTCTAAAGTCAAACAAAAACAGAGCATTGTCACCACAGAAACTTCCAGAAACTTCCCACCTTTCTTTGCCAATGTCTTACAATCCCAGACCTTCCTCCTCCCGTTTACACCAGTGCCCCATGACCAATTTCCACCTCTGTCTTGGCCACTCCACTGGCCTATGCCTACCTTCTTCCTACACCTCCTGGACACCAGATTTTCTTCTGAGGAAATTTTTCTGCCTCTGCACTTTCAGAATAGGTCGTCCACAGGGGGATCCTCTCTCAGGTGAGGAGGGCCCACACAATGAATGTAGAACTGCTCTCAGGTTGGCATTTACCTTGGCTTATATGCAAGGAGCAGGAATTTCCCTCAGTAAACCCCGGGTAGTCACAGCTTGAACAGAGGCGCTCTCAACCTAGGGTTTAACTTTCTGACTTCATCTGAGAGTACAAAAAACAGGAGCCACTGTCACTCTGTTAAGCAGCTTGTTAAGGAAGTGATGTGCGTTACTAGGGGACGTTATCTCCCCTACATTTACCTCAGCATTAATTGCTGTCTGAGGGCAGGGCGGCCGCAGGTGAGCCCCCAGGACCGAGGCGCTATGGACAGCGGCACACACGGAGCCGCTGTACGGGGCTTTTTTTTTTTTTTTTTTTTTTTTTTGCGCTTTTTCACCTCAGCCCAGCGACTGGGAAGGCAAATAAAGGCAGAAACACTTCGCACCTCCTGCCACCGCCTCAGTGATGTTACCGATGTGTGCCTGCCCACAGCGCACCGGTGCGGGTCGGGGCGGCTTTTTCCTTTAAATCATCGCACTGTGTGACTGAAGGAAGGCGGCGGGACAGCGGCTGAGCCGGGGGTGCCCCCTACCTCCCGCTGCCTGCCGCTAACGCCTCGCCCCGCACCAGCCCCAGCGCCCTGCCCTCAGCCCCCCTCAGCGTCCCCTCAGCGTCCCCTCAGCGGGGGCGGCGCATGCGCGGCGCGGGGCCGAGCGGGGCAGCGCAGCGCGGCGCGGGGCAGCGATGGCGGGCGGGGAGCAGCGCGGGGAGCGACCCGGCGGCCCGGCGCGGGTGGCGCTGCAGAAGGAGATCGGGCTGGGCAGCGCCTGTGCCATCATCATCGGTAAGGGCGGGGCGGCCGCGGCCGGCCCGGGGCTGCGGGGCTGCCTGCTCGGTGAGCCCCCAGAGCCCCGCCGCTGGGTGCCCGGAGCGGCGGGACGGCTCGCCCCCCGGCACCGGTGGCTGCACCCGGCGGGGCTGCCGCTGAGCGGAGCGGGAGGGAAGGGGAGGCTGGTTCAGGGGTCTCGAGGTACAAGGCTGCCTTAGGCGGCTCGCAGGTTTTCTGCCCGGTAAAGGTAGCTCGGGGAGGGCTGCACAGCGGGCGCGGGCACGACGGCAGCCCCGGGTTCCCAGCCAAACCCCCCGTTCCTGCGTCTGGGGCAAAACCCTTTTCCCTTCTAGGGTTTAATTATCAAAGCCCGGCGTGTCCCATGGCAAAGGCAGATTGCTTGGAAACCCTGGGAAAAAGCCGCCTTTGGGCAAAACCTCTTCTTGCTCTGTGTGGAGTTAATGCTGTCTCTTTTTCACTAAATGTTCTGGCAGGTTTTCTTTATTCCAATAGTGTATAGAGGTGCTGCGGATACAGAATGTATGAGGATGGCTTTGCGTTGTGAAATAAAGTTAGTTTGCTGCGGTGATCCGCAAGCTCTCCACCAAACGTCCCGTTCTAGTTGATGGCTGCAGTTCCAGCCAGCCACAGGTTGGACGTAGGGAATGTAAATCTTTGCTAATTAGTAACAGAAAGGGGAAACATGAGGGGGTGTTTGGAAAACGCTGTGAATATCAGACTGTAAACGTGATTAATAAGCTTGTGATTGCCAACTATATGCTAATTCTGCTAGTTTAAAATAAATCATTATATGACTTGCAATCATAGGAACAAATTGGGTTGATTTCTGAGTGCTCCCTAGCACAGTGCTGCGAGGTGAAAGAAAAGGCTCTGAGGTGTGAACATCGATACCCGCTGTGTTTGGGAGCGCCCCAGTAACATTAGAGTCTCCCAGTACTTTGTAGCCCATTACAGCCCCAGGAAGTTCCACAGTTGCACCCATGGAAATAAGAAGTGCCTCGAGGTACAGGTGCACCGCTTCATCAGCTCAAACGTTGCAGGCTTCCAGCTGCTAGAGCCAGCAGCAGCGCTCCGACTGCCCTATGCCGCGGGACGCGTCCTGGCTCGAGGAATAGGGGTTCTGGGGCAGGGCAGAGGCAGACCCAGCCTGTGCTAACTCCCTGCAAAGAAACTGTTCCTCTTCCATTGCCCTTCTGTATGTTCAATTGTAGGACAATTTTCTTACTACTTTTACAAGTGAGGTATTTGTCAATATAATGAAAAACGCTATGCCATCTTAGTAGACTCACAAAACAAATTTTTATCCTCTCTTTATAGAGTTTTGAAAAACTTTTCCCTAAGAAATACCAGTCACATAATGGAAAATACTCCCCCAAGAATGGCAGAACAAAGTACATCAAGTTAGGAATATAAATATGCCTATCCTATAGCCATCTCATGACCCCTGACTTCTCCCAGCAGCCTAGCTTTCTCACATCACTTAAGACTTCGTTACTTTAACATCTTTAAGATTTGCATGCAGACAAGCCTAGTCAGAGAAGGCTGTTTCCAAAGGTGGTTTCATGTTAAGGCAAAAAACACCTCTTTGGGGTGTACTTGTATAAATGCAGCTACTAAATATAAAAACTTGTTTAAATGCTAAAAATAAACTGATACTTAATGACTGTAAAGCTGAGTACCATGTTTAGTTTAGTAACAAATCTTTCTGGCAATTCATCTCTGCTACAGAAGTTTGGAAAGTGCCTGAGACTTGCTGTAGGAGCAACCAAACTGCTTCGTCTTAAGTATGGTTACAGACAGTGAAAACAAATCTCTCATGCTATTAATAACCTCCTAACGTACTCAATTACACTGCAAATTAACCTTGCCAATACTCCGATAAAGTGGTGCAGCTTAAAAAGTAGTAACGTGCTTTATTGTCTACTAAGTAATAACTTGTAGATACTATCTAATTGCTTGAAAACCCAATTACTATTTATTTAGGAGACACACAAATCAATGTCATATTTAATTCAACAGTTATTTTGTGCATGTTCTATGTAGCTGGTTATACAATATTTGTAGAGCACTATGTGGGATTAAGATTATTGCATGCCTTTCTATGAGCACAGGCACATGAGCTATACAGAGAAATTCTTATCCGGTGCCTTCAATAAGAGTTGTGCCAATGCAGATGAAAACAGGGTAAGAAGCTCCATGACTTGGCTCTGTGTGGTTCCTGCCACATTCCACTCTTCTTTAGAAAAGTACAAGAATTAGAAACAGCAGCCTGATTAAGGTCTGATACCAGCCTGATACTTCTGGTCTGAGTTACAAAATTACCATTCTTACAATAGAAATGTACATGAAACTGTACGCACAAGTTGCATACATTAGATGTTTAACTGTTTAATAAGAGATGTCTGACCGCTTGTTTTATACAAATTAGTTTTATACATACATACATATATATATGTATATCAGTTAAACTTCTCAAAGCATTTGTTTATTGGGCTTGTAAAGCTACATGCAATTCGCCATAGGGTCACACTCACATTTTGGTGAAGTCTGTTGTATAAATCCATATATCCATCTTATGCAGTATAAACCAGACCATATAAGACCCGCTAGAACACCTTCAAATTGAGCCACAATGCAATATGCCAGCTAAAACTAAATACATCTCTTTATATTGCTGAGCATAGGTGGAATTTATCTGCATCAGCTGACTTTCAGTTGGTTGCCTGAACATGTTTGAAGTACTTATTCTGTTCACACCTAAGCTTGGCATAAGATCCCTTATAAACAGGTTCCCAATTCAAGCCCATCCCACAGTGATAATATCAAAACTGTTATCAGATGGCCTGTGAGCAAGACGTTCAGTTATTGCTGCTTCTGGAAATAGCTTTCTGGAGTTGGTCTGTCAACATCACCCAAAAACCAACACTGGCTTTGTCCCATAGGTGATGTTAGTCAGCCACCTTACAGATGGTCTCGGCAGAATACATATGAGCTGAAAAGCCTCCTTACATTGGAGGTGCTTCCTCCTGTCAGGACTGTCATAACATGGAATGGAAAATATTATCTGCATGATGCTAATGCATCAAGGAAACGACCAAATAAATTTCCTTGGTTGCCACTACACCTGCCTGGCACTGTTCTCATTAACTAATGACGACGCATACATCTACAGGATCTACAGGAAGTTTACACTTGCATAAATACCACTTCCAAGGACAGCGCTCTGAGACACCAAGTTCAGAACTATAATTGCACTGGATGTGATTTTTCCTCCTTGCCCTTCACAGAAAACTCTATTTACCACCCTTCCTGCATGCTTCCTGTCATTTTAACATGCCCTAAGTCCCACAGGCTTTTATACAGACATCTACTACGGGATGCAGCAAGCTGCTCACTTAACACTAAGGAAGGAAAACACGAAGAGCTAGGAATAATCTTTATACTTATGTGTTTTAAAAAGTACAAGAACTTAAGTGGTAATGGGCAGGTATAAATGCCAGCTACTGAGTCATGTTTCATGTGCCATTGTTGCTTGAGGAAATTGTTGGTCATTGAATCAACCAGCACTGGTCAGATCCACCTCTTTATCAAGTAGCATATGGAATAATTAAGAGATCATTCCTAGACAGGCCAGGTGGACTCTCCAGGAGTAGCATCCAAGCTACAGGACTGTAGCAGAAAGAAACATTGTGAGAGAAAGATGACAAACACCCACATATCTAGGAGATATCTTTCTACTTCTGTGATCCTACCTGGGATCACAGAAAACAACAGTGTTGCAGCAAGGAGCTTCTCCCTCCGAGTCTGCGTGTGAGCGGAGCACTTTCATAGCCAGCTGAAGTTTCAGGACATGCTTTTGTTTGCTGGCTTGTGAGAGCAATACAGATTACCTCAGTGGTTCTGTTTCTCTCTCCCTCTCTCTCCCCCTCTCTCTCTGTCCCTCTCTCTCTCTCACACACACACTCACACAAAAAGATGTTTCTAAAAAGAAAGAGTCTTCCTTATCGCTGTTACACTTGTTGCTAACTAATATTTTGAGCATTCAGTTCCACATGGTGCTTGCTGGCATAGCAGTCAAAGTATTTAAACCTACATGACTACTTTTTTTTCAGGACAGTAGGACAGACCTAGACTGTGGAGAAATGCAATTCAATATCTTGTCCTCTTATAAATGCAAATTATGGTTAAATAAAGGCAGGAGTCAACTTTTGTTCAAGATAAATGGTACGTCTTCCCTGGTAACAGTAGACCACAGAGGTACTTTTGAAGCACTTGCAAAGGTATTTTTCCATGCAGTCCAGACTCCTAGGCTGAGCTTCATAACTATTGCAAATTAAATGTCCAGGTTCCATATGTAAAGAAAAGCTGATAGGTGTTCTCAGTTGGGTGACAGCCAGTATGAAAAAACATGTATGCTACTGAGAAAGCTCTGATGCTACATTTTGAGAGAAAGAAACATAGAAACATCCATCCAGAGTGGGTTGTGCAAGTAACATTTATAAGGTGATACATTTTAAAGGACTGTAGTGTGTTCGCAGGTTCTTTGAGGTGGTGCCAGCATAGTTCTCCATCAAGGTCCTTTGGAGTAGACCTTCACCTGCATTTAGGGAGCTGAAAGCACACTGTAGTTTTTACTTGCAAGTAAATCCATGGCAAAGTGCAATTTCAGCTTGGTGAAATTCCAGGGAGATCCTGCAGCTTCTCAGGGCTAGCCGGCTACCTCACAGGCTGATTTTACAGAGGGAGGCAAAAAAGAGCTCTAACTAGAAATTCCTGGCATAAACATAAATTAATTAATTAATACAAACAACTTTATATTTTTCTTAATTGAGTCATGCCAGAAATAGGAAACAGTTTTGTTTGTCCGCAGTATGTGCCTTTCTGCCGCAGTCTGTATCCAGGAGGGCTCAGCACGTGAAATCCCCATGTACAACACAGAGAGCAAGAGCAGCAATTGTAAAAATTCCTTCCAAAGCATGAAAAAATCCTTCCATATTATCTTCAGAAACAGCAGTGGTAGACAAATAAAACCTTTTTTAAAATAAATAAATAAATAAATAAATAAAATTGTACTTTAGGAAGTTGTCAATACTTAAGCAAAACTTGCAATGTTTGTAACAGTTCTGCTTCCTAGTTAGTAATTGGCAGATGCTTATTGACTGGTGGTTTGGGTTTGAGTGTTTGTTGTTTTTTTCCTTCTGTTTTTCTAAAAAAACTGAAAATTCTGATTAGGCAGACCACAACTGCTCTGATCAGAAGGCTGAAGGTCTTTGTTACAGACGTCAGTACTGCAGATACCCTGCAACAGAAACTCTTCTTCTTCCTTGACAGACAGAAAAACAAAGGTGGCATCTTTTGGTAGTGTCTTACTCCTGATCTGGCAGTACAGTGCCTGCTTTCAGTGGTGCCATAAATCTCCACTCGTGTTCCCTTTTCCTGTGCCTTGCAGCTCATTTCCTTCCAGCATAATGTAGCCTTTTCTGTTGAGAAAGTCTGTTCTGCTTTGGCAGGCTCACAACAAGCAGAAATGGTTTGGTGGAGGTTTAGCTTTTTTGTCTTTGGAGCTTTTTGTGTGCCAAACTTTTCCTTTCAAGACCCCATTTTTTTGTTGGGCTGTAGGGGGAGTTTCTACTAGCTGCCATGCTTTTTTGTCATCTTGATTGCTGCATGACAAAATGAGAAGGCATTTGTCAGTACCAAAATGCCCCAAATATTATAAAATATCTGAAGAACAGTGTTGTTTTTTCTCCTGGTCCTGAAAAGCCCTGAAGTCTTCCAAAGATTTCTTTAGCAGATGTTCTACAGTGAAGAGCCAACAATCCAGCATGGACTGAGCATCTCGGCATCCTAATTCCGTTTTAAACGCCTGTATCCCTCTCTGCATAATGAGAAAGCATAGAGAATATGTAAACCCTGCTCTCCTGCAGAAGAAAGCCATATATAATGGTAAATACATTTTCTTCACATGCCAGCCTCAACAAAACCTCTTTATGCAGTAGTAGTTTATTCTCCTGTCGTGTTCTTCTGGCACTGGCCTCTGGTATTTGGGGCTGAAAAGCAAGATTAGAGGAATGGTTCTCTACAAATTGTTCCCATCTTCAGGAACTCATAGGTTCTATTTTTCTGATTTCAGGGTAATGAATGGCCCACTCTAGTTTTAGTGTGAGCTGATTGAATTCTTGCTCCTGGACATGCTTCCTCATTTCTTTCAGACAACAGGGACAAATTCCACTGGATTTCAGAGAAAGAAAGGTGGAGAGGCATTTACTGGTGATGTTTAAGTCTGAGGAATGGCTGTATCATTGAGTAATGGAATATCCCCAGCAGCTGAACTGCTCCAATTCATTTCCAGCCTTCTTTAGAATAGTACTAAAGCTTATGGAGAAATAAAACATTTCTGCATTTGGCAAGTTGATTTTTTTTTTTTACTTGATCCTTAACTACTGTTGTAACTGCACATCAAACCCAGAGCTTCAAGATCAATAGTGTAAAACATAGCATTAGAAATCAGGAAGACTTCAGAAAGGTTACTTCTGACTCCAAGAAATAGGTCAGTGATCTGGATGAGCGGCAGTTTTTCTGCTGTGAAGAACAATAGTTCTTTCATCAGTTTCATGAAGCCACATAATCTAGATCAGGCCAAACATCTTAATATAATAAACCAGAAAAAATACATTTAAACAATAAAAGGACCTTATTTAGAGTCACAAAAGGCAGGAAAAAATTAACTTAAGAAAGAATCTCATTCTTTGATCGAATACACTAGGTCAGAGAACTAAAACCTATAATGTTATACAATCTATGTCAGTTCATGTCATGAGGCTGTCTGTTACATTCACCTGTGACACCGGACAAGTCACAGATGCATTAATAATGCTACATTAAATCTGGACCAGATAATCACACAGGGATGGGCAGTACGGCTAGAAAAAGTTGTTTTTCTTTTCTAGATCTCTTTAGTCCCTACAGAGAAGCATGCAGACAGTGGAGAACAGAAGTTGAGCTCCCGTATGGAAGTGCCTTCTCTACAAATTAAGCATTTTTCCAGGAAACTCCTTGCAGTTGAATACTTGTGCATGATATAATAAGCTAGTGGTTTGACAAGGAAAAGCATCATTAGGTTTCTAGTCTTTTGTAGTTCCTGAGCATTTTCCATCTTTTTGCTATTACATTGTGCAATTACTGTGAGACAGTGAGAACGAACTATTAGCACACGTCATCTAAGATGTTGTTTGTTTTTTTTTTGTAGTACCATATAGTGCTGTGAGATCATGCACTCCTGCTCGCACCCTGGGAGGAAGGCTTATGAATTCAGAGGAGCATTCCTTGCCTCCCTGCCAACCCGTGCTTTGGAAAGCATCAGTATGTGCATCTCCATAAAGTTAAAGATAATGATTGTCAAGGAATACAAGGACTTATGGCTTTAAACTGTATGCTTTCATACCCTAAAAAAATCATCCTTTAGTACAAAACACCCCTGGGTTCAGTTTTTGTTAGGGAATAGCAAGGAATGGACTAGAAGGATGAAAACGAGAGGCTGAGTTCCTTCTCTGAATTACTTTCAGAATTCTTTAACAGCTCTCCCGAGAGCTTAATACAACAGGGTTTGCTTGCTTGTTTTCAGGGAGGTCATCTCAAACTATATTTCATTTTCATTTCCTTCTGACTTATTTCTTCTGCCCAGATTTTGTCCTGTTTTTATAGCAGCTTTGTCTCCTGGGTAGCTGAAAACCTGGGGGTTCGAGCCTTGTTTCATCATTAATTTTAAACAACACAGACAGTTCTGATGTCCATGAATGGGAGACCAAACCATATCAGAAACAGCGTTCTAGGATTTCATAAATGCAAACTGGCAAAATGAACGAGCAATCTTGGAAATAAATAGTGCTCCTGATAGTGGATCAACTCTTCTAATTGGTGAGGGGGTGTGGAGAGGTTTGGTTTGGCTTTCCAAAGAAGTAGCACTGAGCTTGAACTCTGATAAATGCTTATAAGTTTCATTGCTTCTGATTTTCTTAATTTCAGTCTGAAAACTTGAAAAGCCATGCACTTTGGAAACATAAATAATCAGCTCATTTTATTAAGTATCTTGAAAATAGTAATAGCATTAGTTAGCATAAAACAGCAGAAAGTACCCAAGCTTGTTACTTCCAAACACTGTGCTTAGACACGGCTAAATTAAAAAATAGCTGAATCAATATTTTAAGAAAAGGGAAAGAAGTATTTGTTTCTGGGTGGTGTCCTCACATGCCTAGCCTTCAGCTTTGAAGGGATTTCTATTTTTATGACAGAATTAAAATACTTGGAATTACAAATAAGCTGACAAACTACTTTTTTTGCACTACTGCTAGTAGATCTTGTTGCAATAAAGCAATTTCTTACTCTGCCAGAGAGCAGTAGGATACGTCTGTGTGTTTGTTCACTGTGGACACAGCTAGTTACCAAGCAACGCATTAAGATTTAAGCAGACTATTACAAAAGGTACCAAAATCCTGTACATATTTTGAGTACATACAGAAGGAATGCCTCCCCTTAGTGCTCGGACTCCCAACAGAAGATTAAAGACCTTCTCTTAACTGGTCCCAAGCCATTCTGTAGTAGTTGTGCCCACCCCAGGAAAGATACTTGAATATCATTTTTTGCTTTTAAATTCCACATGAGTTTGTTAGCTTTAATGAAACTCAAGAATATCTCTGTATTTGCTAGAACAGAGACAAAGCCATTTAGAGACGTAATGACACTGCTGATACAGGTAACGTCAACTACAGCAGAATTTTGCTAACACAGATTTACAACCAGAACATAAACTTGGGTGCCTGACTGATTTCTGATCACCGAACTGCGAAACCTACAAGAGCAGCAAACTTTGCACATATCCTGTTCATATCTGCATCCAAAATACGGTTTGTGTAAGAGCCCAGGCAATGGCAGTAGAGCTTAAAGGAGATTCCTGTTCAACCTCTCCCTCCAACCTGAGATATACCACAACAGTTTGGGGGTAGTTTGTTATTACTCTTTTCATATTTTCTTGTTTTAAATATACATCACCAGGAGTCACCCCAAGTCCCTTTGCTGCTGCAGAGTCCTAGGGTAACCGCAGTTCACACACAGGTTCTGGCAATCACAGCTGAGAGTTGAAAGGGCCCCAATGCATTCGAAGACATTTTTAATTCACACTATTCACTATGCTGAATGTACGTGCATTAAAGGAGGAATGTTTTTCCCAGCAAAAAGCTGCACAATGATCCTAGGCGAGGTGAGCAAGGAGGTGCCACAGAGAGGTGGGGGTCAGGGAGCCAGTGCCAGCTTCCAGGTTTGTCTCTTCTGCTGGCACCATCTCACAAAAAGTTCCTTCTGTGCCCTTGGATGAGTGTACCATGCAACTCCTGAAACCACATACTATTGCATCTTGCTAATTAGGCAACTGGGCAAATGACGATACCTCCATGAAGACTGACAACTTTCAGGAACAGATAGGAAGAAGCTTTCCTGCTGGGCAGCAATTGCTGATAAATTGTCCAGACTGTTCAATAAATCTGTTCAACGTGCTCTTTCACAATGAGCCAGAAGAATAGAGATTTTTAAAAATATATACTTTTTCCATAACACAAGTTGTGCTTGGTGTGAGGTGCCACTGGACCGAGCAGGGCTGAAGAGCCTGGGCTGGCAAAGAGCTGTATTCGTCATACTGTCCTCGTCTGACCCACAGCATTCCCTGACACAGCTGAACTCTTTGGCTGGTATAAAGCTAGGCTGGTGAGCTGTAGAGCAGCGTTTTGTAATTGCTTTTCTTCTTGATAAATACTGAAGATTACTGCAGGTGCAGAGGGCACGGGAGAGCTGTCCCAGAGGCACAGCTGTCTCTAGTAAGATTTCTCAGCCAAGGAACAAACATTAAACCAGTTGCATGGTCTGGCATCTGCCTCTTTCGCCACGACAAGGATGTCTTGCTCTACTATCAGTTGCTTTTCAGAAAATCAGGAGTTATCTAGTGGTGATCAGGCACATGGTGTGCTAGAGAAGACCCCTACCCTACACCCAGCACGCCTGCAGGGCAGGGCGTTAGGACATACATCAGGAGATTTAACAACACCTCTCTGCTGCTTTCAGGTAAACTTCCAGGTCTGGATACTGAGGCCCAAAGAGCTCAGAAAACAGATGTAAGACAGTCAGATAACAAGGGCTAATACAGCATAAAGCTGCACTGTTTATAGTGTGCAGTGCTGCACGTTCTTTCCAGGGCAACCCAGGCATTTTAGGAACGAGAGGGGTTTCCTCTCCATCCCTCTCAGAGCAACAAGGGAGGTTTGGCTTCAGTTTGTCTTTGGAAATTAGCAGAAGGGACAAAGCCTCCTCTAGCACCACGTTAGTGTTCTGCTTCAAGCGTCCTTTATGTACTAAATGCCCACAGGCAAGGGGCCCTGTCTCACCTGGCAGCACTGCTCTATCATGAATGCTGTTCTAGGTGCCCTGGACAAGAGCAGAAAGGGAAGGTGGAATATGAAGCTCCAAGGTAGCTGGTTGTAATCCCTGCGTGGACCCAGCCCTACCACCACACACACTGCTGTCGGCATGGCAGTGTGCTGGAGCTCGCACAGTGTTACTCCTGTGACAAACTCCCCAGGAAAATGCCTCCTAGTCCCTAGAAGAAGGCTTTTCCCAGTATTTCTGCCTTATCTGTGGTATTCATTGCAGCACAAGAGGGGCATGGCAGGCTGAGGTTTGTTCTCCAGGGTAATGAAATGCAGTCCACATATCCCCACACTGGCAAGAGAAGAGGAGAACAAGTCAGAAGTTAAGGAAGTAGAGAAATCAGACCAAGTACAAGAGTCAGAACAGAGGAGCAGGAAATAAAGCAGTGGACTGTGAGCTTGAAAAGAGCAGACAGAGCCTGCAGCCGGTGAAAGGATTAGCAGAATAAAAGGAGTTCTCAATTCAGAACAACAAAAATCCTATCATACAGGCTTTAACTTCTCCTTTGATATAAACACATTGCAGCAGCGCTACTCAAATAAAATGGAATAGAACCAAGCACTAGCAGCACGCCTGTCTCCTTTGTTATTTCCCAGGAGGCCGCCTCCCGGCCTCCCCTCACCACGTAAGGAGGACCGTAAGGACCATAGTGCAGGTCTGCCCTCCGCACAGGTCGGTGCAGGAAGGCATTGTGAGGGTGGGCACAACCAGCTCTCCTTCCAGGTGCTAAACAGGGCTCTGCAATTTTGAACAATTTGTAGTTTTGAGTAATTTGTAAATTAATTGATCACATCCAGTGTGTGCCCACGTGCATACTCAGGACAGTTCCCAAATGATGCTTGTCAGTTACAGAATGGGATCAGGGTGTTTGCAGGGCTGTTTTTGGTTAAGGTAGCATTTGCATTTGCCTGTAAGTACTATACCGATCATAAGCCCACATCACATCTTTTGCAGCGAGGTCATTTACAGTCCTGGTGTGCCCTTCCTGCAAGTACAGTCAGTACCTGTCAGTGTCGCCTCCTCTGAATGTTATTCAAGTGGCAGATTATTTTGTGAAGACTGTTAGCAAGATGGTTTTAAAAACTTGAAGTTTTTCTTGTTTAACCCTCTTCTGTATAAGAAAAGCAATTGCCACATTATGACTAATTTTACATGAAGATAAGAGGGCATCCTTTTTCAGAAAGGTGATAATTTTAAACTGCCACATTTTCTGTTTTTAAGCTATTGGGCAGAGGCTGGACTGTTAATGGTTTGAGCATGGTCAGCCTTGTATGGCAAGCAGCAGCATGCAGGTAAACAGCAAAACCTGCAGCCCCATAAATGCACCTTGCAGGTTTCAGAAACACTCCTCGTCTCTGAGGCTACTAGTGGAGAGTAATTCCAAACTAATCATCTTTATTAAACAGTCTGCACAATTTAAGCTAGAGCCAAATGTGCAGCTTGAAACTTTTGAAGAACTTTTCCAGTGGCTCCAGAGCAACAAGAGGCCCAGGATGCTCCACGCTGTGGGTAGTGCCTCCTCCTCCTCAAGGCTGAGGGGCTGAGTGAGCCCCACACCACCAGGCTGCAAAAGCACTCAGCTCAGCGAAAGCTTTTAAAGGCTGAGGTTAGAGGTTTTCGCAAGTTTGCTCTGACTGCTCCCCTCTGGACCGTAGATTTTCTAATTGCAACGCGGCTGCCTAACGCCCACCAAAATCAGCCCCGCGCAGTGCAGGCAGCGCCCGAGAAGAGCTCCTTGTGCTCCTCGCTTCCCTCTCGACCCAAGCAGAAGGCCTCACCCTCGCCCGGGGGGCTCCTTTCAGAGAAAGCTCCGCGCCGCCGCCTCGCGGACGGGGCGAACCCCGGGGGGAAGCCCGCAGGCAGCCGCAGCGCACGGCCCGAGATGACCCGGCCCGGGGCCGCCAGGGCACGGCCGGGCCCCTCCGGCCGCCAGGGGGCACGGGAGGGCCGGCAGCGGGCCCAGGCGGGAGCGGGGCCCGGCCGGGCCCGGCCGCCGTCCCTGTCAGGCGGGGGCGCCCTTAGGGCCCGGCTGCTGCTCCAGGAGACCCGGGACCCTCGAGTCCCGCAGAGAGGAGCCGTATTTTGGTTACTCGGAGGCGAACAGCTCCCTTACAAGCCTGCGCTAGGCTGAGGGGAACGCTTTTGTCAGTGTTTTTGAGCAGCCTGGTTTTAAGGAGCTTTAAAGTTGGGCGTAGTGTAAGCAGATTACAAGTTGGTAACCCAGCCAAATCCACCTGGAATGCTGGAATCAGCTTGTGATCGCTGGTCCTGTTCTTACTTGCTAGGAATTTGACCATAAGCATTTGAACCAGTCAGGTTTTAAGATCATTTAATTTTGTTAAATACCACTCCCCGTAGACATTAAATTACCACTGTTATTATATAGCCATTTTTCATTTTTTTCCTTTACAAGTGTATTAGCAGAGGAGCCATAACTCATTTTCCACTAGTACAACAGTTATATCTTTTCCTCACATATGAAATTAAACAGTTATTAGTTTAATGCCAAGCTCTATAGATTCTTTTATTCTTCATCCATTCTTCATTAAGTTTTCTGAATGCTATTTAAAAGCGAAGAAGTTCAAGACCATTACATGAAATCTGTAAAATACTTCCACCACCTAAATACATGCTTGACAAGAGGTCAAGAAAAGGCGTGCTGTGCTGTGTTTAATTCAGCAGTGTCCCTATACTTTAGTAAATTCTTGAGCCTGGATGCTCTGCCAATTCAGGACTTCACCTTTGCATTTCAGTAGCGGGGGCACTTATGTATTAAAGGCTGCACTGCTGCCAACGTGCTGGAGAGGAGCAGGGGAGATGCCAAGCAGCCCCCTGTGCACATCCATACCATTACATGTCCTGAGGCCAGCCTCAGGGACCCATCCACGTTGTGCCCAGGGCAGAGAGTGGCACAGTTATTCCCTGCAACCACAGGAGCCCACAGGACTGCCCATACTGTGACAAGATTTCTAGTTAGCACCTCAACTGCAAGCTACGTGTGTCACTTTTTGGCTGGTTGTGCAGGTGTGTCATGTCCTGAGCTCACAGGCAGTGACAATCCAAACCAGTCACTAATGTCCTCAATTATGAGTTCTTAACTCCTCAGAGCCAATTAGTAGCTAACAATTATCTGGGCTGGAGGCTGCTTAGTGTAGTGGTTTTCTGATAAATAAATAAATAACCCACAGTGGGTTACACCATCACCATTACTGACGTAATCCACCTCATATCAGATTCAATGTAAATTTGTAAAGCAAATTCCTCTCATCTAAGCTTTTTTTTTTTTTTTTTTTTTTATTTTATTTTAAACAGTAATCTCAAATCTTTACAATATTCCATATTCAGGTAAAAAAAGGTTTATTAACTCAAAGGAGAAGGCAAAGCTTCAGCACTTGTTCCTAAGAGCTCTCTCAAGCAATGTCATCCTGTTGGACTGAGCAATGTCTGCTTTGACCCAGGAGTCCTGAAAGGATGGGCAGACTTTCAATTATTCTTCTATTCACAGCTGTCAATGAACACTGCCTTTGTCTACTACTGAGGATATAGTATACCGATATATCTAAATAAAGCTGTAACTGAAACCAGATTGGTTTCAAACATTTTATTTAAAGTCTTTAAAATGTCATTTTCCCTGACTCCATAAAAAATAAGCTGATAATTAATGGCTTACATTCCCCACCTCAGCACTGGGAAAGGATGCTGGTTTGCCCTTCATAGGCAAGACTTCCAGCCCATCTGTTACAACTGTGGCCATGAAGCACCCAATCTACAGTTGGGGAATATAATCCTTAGTGACATTGACTGTAGTGTTTGAGAAGAAATTGCCACTTCCTAATTCCTACTCTGATTCCATACCCGTGGGACGTGCCTCTGCAACAACGCTGACGGAAGAAGGATGCCCGGCTGATGCCAATTTCCCTGTGTCTGCTACCTGCCAGAGGCTGCCTTTGAACACTGCATCTTTGCCACTTCATCACCTGTGCCACACTGTCGAGTGCTGGACTACCCGCACTGAGCTTGGATTATGCTCTCCTGACAACAATAAGCAGCACTCGAAGAAAGCCTGAGTCTGGCACAATTTATGCTTGTGAACCATACACATTTTTTCAGAAACGCTGCCTGCTGTAATCCTTCACTGAAAAACTAGTCACATAGTGATTTACCTGACTGCAGCAAAAAAGCGCTGAATTTTTTTCTTTTTCTTTTTTTTTTTTTTGATAATATTTCACTTTTTAGAGGAAAGAAGTGCTTATACAAATTTCTAGTTGACTTTGCAGACCCATTCAGAATTTCAGATATATAATATAGATCCGTAATGAAAAGCACAAGCAGTAAAAATGCATGAGTGATATTTTCTTTGCTAACCACACAGGAAATTGCTAAGTTTTATCAGAAATATGGTCTCTAAATACAATCAGTAAGCTCTTTCCTAAAGAACTGCTGAATACTTTCAACAGGCTGCAAGATCCATTATTTTTACAGCCTGCATGGATTGTGTGCTGCAGATAAATAAAAGATGCCCTAAGGACTTTGCACTCCAAGTGACTGCACAAAGTATCCCAGAACCCTTTATTTCTCACAAGGGCTGTCACATTTAGGGTTTTATTTCAACATGCAGTTCCTGAAGTATTTTAATGAGAATTCAGCTTTTGTCTAAAAGTTGAGTTTCAACCCCCATAGTTGCATGGAAAAACATCAAAACCTCATCACAAATGGACTCTAGTAGTTCAAAAGCCAGAGGCACCAAAAAAAAAGAAAAAAAAAACACACTTGGATTTTCCAGTAGAGTCTCTTCCCTTAATGTCCAACCAGTACCATGGTTCTGGAGCAGTGCACATCTGGCACTTTAGTTCCTTCTGTGTGGCACTGCAGCAGCAGCATGTAACGCCTTGCCCAGAAATCAGTGCTAAACACGGGAAAGATCCCCTGCATGCACTTGGACTAATACTACCTAAAATCACAGACCACCACTGAAACCATTAACACACCAGTTTAAAACCCAGTTTTAAAAGGAACAGGGATTGCCTTTCCTAGATCATTAGCAATATCCACCAAGGAGTAATCCCCTGCAGCTGTTTGGAGACCCATAGCATTAACCCATCCCAGCGAGTCCCCAAAATGCCAAGCCACAACACGCACGGCTCACGGCCGTGCTACAATAGTCGTTTTGTTTTCAGCAGTACTCCACCGGGCTCGGTGTCACCAGCAGGCGCCCTCGGTCACCGTGGCTCTGCCTGCCTGGGCTGTGAATGCCCTCACAAAGGACAGTCAGAGTTCTGCCATCTCAGACAGAATTCCCCAGCAGCAGCTTACAGCACTGCATTCAAAGTGCAGCTGGGAAAAGACTTGCTCAATATTTTAAAAATAAATAAATAAATAAGGCGCATAAAATCCTATATTATAGGACCTTTTTTTCCCCTTCTGTCTGCATCCTATTACATCACTGTAGTCAGCTGCAGCAGTATGCATTCTTTCCCATATACAGCATGTCATTTTGTCATCTGTCTAGGTTGTTGCCTTATTTTTTTCCTTTCACAATCATTCTTGAAGTGATGTTATTCCATGAGAACCACAGCTTTTGTTTAAGAAGTATGTTCCTAACCCTCGTGGGTGTTTTAGAAAATTTTCTTAATCTGAACCATGAAGCCTTAAAAAAAAAAATACAAAACCCAGAAGGAGGCAAGTAAAATAGCCTGAAATATACCATCTTTAAGAGTTTATGATTCAATCCAGTATCACGACATTTTGTGTTGGTTTTTTTTTAAAAATATATATATATATATATATATATTGAGAGTGGTTTCCATATCCTAGAAAAATGGGAAAGAAAAAAAAAAAAAAAAGTGAGAAGAGAGAAGAAATGGCTGTCTTTCTTTACCTCTCCAGTCAAGTTAACACATCTCGGCAGCACTGCGCGGGCGAGTGGAAGCAGCCCCAGGGCTGAGGGGACACGTGCGACCAGCAGCACTGCAGCAGATCACCCAAGGTCTCCCTGACTTTGGCAGTGCTGCAGGGGTCATTTTTTCACATGAGTGAGCAGCTCCCAGCCAGTTTTATGGGCCAATTTCTCTAAGTTAAGAACAAAAAGGCTTTTCTTTAATGTCAAGCAGGCGTAGCTGTGAGGTCTACCTTTCTTCTCTCCCCTATCACAGAACATTGTTATTATGAATGAACAAAAAATAAATTCATGGAATTTGTCAATTTCAGAGCTCACAAATATCTCTTTTACAAATTCACAACTGCCTAGTGCAGAAAAAGTATTTTGTTCCAGGGGTGGGTATTTTTGCAGGATGTCCTTTCAAGTCTCATTGGTGCTACAGAACACAGCACTGGGCTGAAGGCGGTTTCTGTCCTACAGAAAACTGATGCTTGTTTAAGGTTAGGAATCTGAGAGAGTTGAGCAAGTGAGCATCACTTTTTTTTTTCCTTTACTATTAGCAGAATTGTTTTCACAAATTAGTGTTCTTTTTCTCCTTTTTGTTCTTCCTGCCACTTACTCTTTACTTGAGGTTGTAATCATTCCTGGTACACCACCTTCTGTCATGCTTGAGAAGTTGATAATTTCAGTCAAGACTAAAGAATAAGATTTTATGGAACTTCAGTAATTTTTTTTCTCTCGTAAAATAATACAGCAGGAGGAAGTGTTTTATTACATGGAATAGGCCAGAATTGTTCTACTCAGTTCCAGCAAGACAAGAGGAAGAACAGCCAAGTGCTCAGCCCAGCTGACCCAGATTCACCTCTGTCATCCACTACAAGAGTGGGTGTCAAGATAAAAATCCTGGGAAAGCCAAAGCAATTGCCACACACAGTAACAGGTCTGAGAAGAGACTTCACTTGGTCTGCTGGTTCATACATGAATTATGAACTCTGTTAGCCTCAGTCAGGATTTCAACTTGAGCGAGTTCAAGAGCATGCTTTTGGTTTGTGGCCAAGACTGAAAACTTCTGTACTCTTTTCTGCCTTACGCCACTAGTGCCACTCACAGGGACAGCGGAAGGTCAGAGGCCATGAACATTAACAAAGGCACCCAGGTGTGATGGCAGGTACCCGAGACAGACATGCTGGTTGTTATTTATATACTTCTCCGAAGGAGTTTCTACACTTAACGTAAGAACTACCAAAGCAACACAGAATCAAAGCGTTTAGTGCAAGGCAGCCTTTCACTGGTTTGGGTGACAGCGGAAGCATTCCCGTTGCACATGTTGGAAGTGTCCTGTATATCCGATTTCACGCTGCGTAATATGAAAAAAGGCTAAAAATATTTTTTCTGCCATTGCCACTGCAGTAACATACATGCCTTATCCTGAACAAAGCAACTAAACACAAGTGTTACATTGTGATTGTCTTCTGGTATGTTCTTTATCATTGTTTGTCCCTTCTCAATAGGCTGCCCCTGCTTCTTCTCATGGCATAGCTCAGCAAGTGCAAAAAAGCCATCGTCTCTTGCACTTTTCACTCAGATTTCAGCTCCTAGCAAATCATATCCGCTCAGACACGTCCTACACTCCTGGACACATTCAGGGGTAAAGTCTTCCTTTCAGACATGTTTGCTGTAAGCCCCAGCCCTTGATTTCCATCACACTTCACCTACCCCACTTCGGATGGCTCAGCCTCTCTCTATCCTCTGCTTTTGTGGCTGGTGGAATGCACTGAGCACCTGCAGCAAGCGAGGGGTGCACAGCAGCACAAGTGTGTATTCACGGGTTTTGCCCAAGGAGTTGTGCTGTGTGAATGCATCAGCCCCTCTGTTGCCTTGATCCGTAGGTGGGGGGAACATCGCCCACATGGGAAGCTCATGATTCAGCCTTGGTAGTTGAGGTGGTGTTTGCTGTGGTTGCTTAGTGCTGCTTTGTTGGAATTGGTCACACAGCCTCCCAGAACCTGGCTGATACCTCCTAGTCAGGGTTAAGGGTGTATTACTTCCAACAGGAGTTTATATGTATAAATGTATGTATATATATGCATGGATCTAAAGATCTTATTCTGTGTTATAGCCAAGACATGAATATTTGTGATTTAAGCATTAGTTTCCTTTAGGTCTGAATAGGTAGTTTTGCTGCAAGGAGTTCTAGCAAAGGCCACAAAGGAGTGGAAAGAGTGACTGTTTTACAAGAAGGAATTCCTTTTTTCCACCTATTCACTTATTAGAAGAAAAAAATAAACATAGTGAGTATCAGGAGTACCAGCAGTAGTAAAGCTGGAACAAATTATCCCTGACACAGTGAGCTCAGTAATGCGACTCTCCCAGCACCACACAGCCAGTTTTGTTCTCGCTGTGGAATTTCTCTCCAAATTCCCGTCTGTTCTTGCTGACCAGGGTTTACTTAGAAATACCTATTTGTGGGTAAAGCATTTGCCTTACTGCTAAATCTACTGGCCTAAGAACAGGGTACCGCCTTAAAATTCTGCTTCTCATCAGGCAGTTTCTGGCATCTCTTCTTGAAGCATTTCAGCATCTCCACCATATCTATTTTTAACCACTGAGTGAAGCGAAGGTACTTCCCAGGCACGTTGCCACATCCATGGCACGTTTCCATAAGAACATTTTGTTGTCAGAAGGGGCGTAGCGCTTCCACTCCGGCTGATACGACTTTCACACATGTTGCATGAGCAAAATAATAGGAAATCCTAATGAGTTTGGAACAGTTTTGCCTTATAACATACTCATTGATGAAGGACATTAGATTTTTAAATATAACTACTTAATTTAACCAAAAAAAAAATCAGTGAATGTTTGCATGAAATGAGCCTCCAGAAGGCTGCCAGTTCCGCCTGTCCTGCTCCTACAGATGGCTATACCTCAAATTAACCTTGACTAAATGACATAGTGGCTATTCCTGGTGTAACACAGACTCGTGCACAAGGAGGGCTGTGTTGGAGGTCTTGCCATAGTAGGAGGGTGTTACTCCACGGTGTGCTGTGCCACAGATCTCTCCTCTCCTCAGCTCTTTGGGTCCAAACCACAGTTTTTTGCTGTCAGCAGGCTCTCTGCCACCCGGCACTCAGACTCTCGGTGCTGAGCAATGCCCTCTCCTTGGGATGGAAACCCAAAGCACGGAGCGAGTCAGGGCTTTGTCAAGGCCAAATGCGCACATTTAAAAGCACACCAAGCTGCCAACTTTCTGTCTGTGCATTTAGACTGCACTTTATCACTGCTGCCACCTTGTCGCTGTGGTTGCACCTCACCAGCACTCAACTCTCTCTCCCCTGGGTTCAATGTCATGGCCTGATGGCACTGCTTCCAGCCACTGATCTCTCAATTTCCCCACTCTTTCCAGCCCACCACAGATCTTCCCATTACAGCCAAAGTACCTGAGCAGGTAGAGAAAACCCAGGCATGAAGACAGCTTCCCAGTGCTGAGGGACCTCCAGAGATACTGCACTGCATGTGAGCTTGAAGATTTTCTCAATTTCTTGTCTGTCACCACTTGGAATATCATGCTGTGGTGGGATTTTCTCCTTTCTACACATAATGACACAATGATAAGGTGACAAAAATCGTGTGGAGGTGGAAACACTTGCACACAGCTTACTGAAGGATGTGCATTTGCATTCACTGCTTGCTAGCAAAAGTAGCAGGAGCTACTTGAACATGAGAGCGCTGGGCAGGGGCAGGCACGGGGTGGTTCAGGACATTCCTTCTGCACAAGCTGCCATGATTCCTCATCTGATTTTTTTTTTTTTTTAATGCATAGAAAGCACTTCTGGTCCCAAAAGCAACACCCAAGCACCCATCAAGGGAGTCTGTTTCCTCATACAGAATCAGGGGAGGAGCAGAATTATACAAACCAAGAAAGATGTCAGTTCTAAAACTCAGGGAAAGGAAAGGGAAGGGCAGATGTGCCCGTACCAGTCCTGGCACTTCTCCTGCCTGCATCCCATCTGAGTGACCTCCAGTTTGTGATTACTCCCTTCCCCCTGTTATTTACACAAGAGTTAAATTTGGACATCCTCCTGCTCAGCCGCCGGAGCAGCTCGCTGCAGGAGGAAGCAGCCGGCCTGGCCCCCCACCTTTCTTTCCGCTCCGTTACTGGCCGGGCACATCCTCCTGCCTTCCTCCCGCCACAGTCCTCGTTCTCTGGAGGGTAAGGTAGGAAGGAAGAGCACGGGCAGGAAGAGGTGGGTGTTCTATTCCCCTCGTGTAGCTCCCTGCATCTTCCCAGGCTGTCTTATTCGTTCCCATCTCTCCATATGCAATCAATGGCACCAGAGGGGTGCCCCTGCACCCCCCCCGAGTCAGGCTGAGGGGATTCACACAGCTGCACTTAGGTACCCCAATAAATGCTCTGCACCAAGGGGAGCTACCATCAGCCACAGTCCTTCCCTCATACAGGAGAGGGTGTGAATTTTAGCAGAGCACCTTTCATTTGGCAGACAGGTGGCAGCTGTGTGAGGCTGTGTAGCACAAGGAAGAGTCTAAGCAGCCTCGAGTCAGTCTTTCATCACTTTCCTGGTACTTGCAGCTCCCCCCTGGACACAAGCATGCCCCTATCTTGCATTTTGCCACTTTTTAAGAAGACATGGCAACAACCCCAGCCACCGCGCAGCATCCCACCCTGTCTGCAGGGGATGGGGTCACTGCCACAGGAAGGCCCCATGCCTCACCAGGACAGTGGTACCCAAAAAGTGACACCAGGCTGGAGGGCGCTGGCCAGCAGGTTGAGCATCATTAGCAGGCAAGTGAACCAACTACAGACGTCGCTTGCTGAGCCCTTTAACAGTACATCAGCAAATCTTTTCTTCTTTTTACGTGGCTTTCAGGTACCACGTAAGATTTAATGACATCACTTCAAAGGTGTTGTCAACATTTTGGTGATATTTAGTGTTTGTCTTCAAAAGGCAGCTGTGACTCTCAACTTTCATCTAAAGAGAAAGTGATTGCGGCCTTCCTCTGGCAGCAGAAGGACTCTTTAAAAGGTGAATGGGGGTATCCTTAAAGCTTACTGATTAAAATGAAAACTTGAAAAAAAGTCTGGTCAATGTCATGACTTTTTAAACTGATTTTACAACTTGTGGGGTGTCTGCATCAGTTTCTTTAATCTGCACCAGTGCTTCCTTTCTACTGAGCAGGGACAACGCTACTTTCAGCTGCTGCACCACAGATGAAGCAGCCTGGGGGCACTTTGAAGCTGGGTTCAGTTGTAACGTTGAAAAGACTGCTTTTATTCCTGACATAGCACCAGTAAGGAGCTGTGCCCTTCCACAAACTGACACATCAGCGAATAGCAAAGGCACAGCAAGCGTCCAGCCACATCATCCCAAGACTGGATCTTTGTTGAATTATATATTATTGCATTTAGTTTGATTCTCTGGTTTGTCATTACAGTGCTACACTAACACTTTTAATACCCAGGGAATAGTTTTACCCGTGGTGAAACCCTCATGCAACAAGCAGCCTATTGCTTCACGAAGCCTGAAACCCTCTGGGTCCTCCAGCAGGGATCTGTGAGCTGCAGAGCTCCCCTGTGGCCGCTCACCCTCCCTGTTTTTCCAGGAAGCAGCCACCTGCTTATCAGTTGCAGGAGATGTCTATTTTCTACCCTAATTTCCTTTTAAACCACAGATAGATTATCTGCCTCAACACACGTGCTGCAAACCCATAGCTACATACAGGCACAACCAGCTGGGTTCTCTGCACTCACAGAAGCTGCTTTCAGAAATGCAAGAATAGAATTGAAGCAAAACGCAGCAAAAATTGGAATGCCTGGATGCATTTATGGAACATGCTATCCACTGTGAGCTGAAAAGCACTTATAAAGCAGAGGGGAGGAAGCAAACTTAGATTTGCTGACACACAGGTTCAAAGACTGCAGAGAAACTCATTTAGATACCAATAACTCATTAACAACTGGTATCCAGTTCTTGGTTTGGGTTGTTTGTTTGTTTGTTTGTTTAACTGTACTGATAAGAAATGCAGTTCAACAACATAGGCTGAAAGTCAGTTTTGCAAGTGAGGCTTTTAACACCAACTCATAAAGGAAGAAAAGCCTCAGCTAAGTTCTATGACATAAGGTCTTCACCCCCTTTTGGGAAAGAGTGCTATTTAGATATTGCTCAAAAAATTCCCAGTCTGACTGACACCAAAAAGTCCCCCTCCAGAATGTGAGCGGTTATGAGGCCTTGCCTCATGCAGGGCAGCTCCCACTGCTCCTGGAGGACGACCATGCCCTGGCCCCACGCACACAGAGAGCATCTGCGACACCCAGCACCCCCTCGGCTCATGTGCTGACTGAACAAAATTAGAAGGACAAAGTCCACATTGTCCCACACTGCAGTCACGCCACAATATCCCCCTAAGATCTATGGGCAGACTAAGCAGCACATGTATTGCAAACATTAAATGTTAATAGATTTTTAATATTTCCAGACTTTGAAGTGACTTTTCCAAGCACAACCTTTAATTTGCCCTTGTGATGAGAGCCCCTCTTGGCCCCTACATTATAAATAACCCAACTTACAGAAAAAAAAATGAACTCCCATCCTCAGAAGGAGATGAAAAATCTTGATCAAAAAGACATTTTTAACTCATTTCAATGAAATATTTGGGCATGGCAGGTGGCAGCAGGCAGTTTTTCAAGCTGCCTGAATTCATGCCACAAAACCTCTAAACACAGATGTTCACCATATCTCTGAAGTGCTTCAGCAGATCTGAATACACTCTTACCCTGCCTGATTTCTGATAAATGGCAGCATTTTCCCCAGGGGTTAATCAGATAAAATAAGCACGTGAAACCTGGTAAAGAGGTGTTGGGGCGGGAGATGGGGTGCTGTGTTTGAGTTTGTTTGCCTTTACAAAAAAGAAAATGAGTTCCTCACTCACTTATCTCACTGCAAACCTTTGTTCCTTCCAGGTAACATCATTGGTTCTGGGATCTTTATTTCGCCCAAAGGGGTTTTGGAGCACACCGGCTCAGTGGGACTCGCTCTCATTATTTGGGTGCTCGGCGGTGGGGTCGCTGCCCTTGGATCACTGTGTTATGCTGAGCTAGGAGTTACAATCCCCAAGTCAGGAGGGGACTATTCCTACGTCACAGAGATCTTTGGTGGGTTAGCTGGGTGAGTACCATATCTCCTCAAAGTCATTTGAAAACACATTTGCATTAAGTATTTAGTGGGGAAAAGACATCTGATGTGGAAGAAACAGAACATTTGTCGCTAACATGCTTTTGTAAAGTCATCCTTTCTGTTCTCACCCCATTGCCCCTATGCAGGGCTCCTGATTCTGCCTTCAGATTGGAGGCAATGGATGCTTTCCACTTTCCTCCCCAACTCAATCTAATCAATTACAGGAAAGAACAACGCTATAAACGATGCTGTGTCCACGTGACATTCCTGTGCACAAGCCATGAGTGCAAGCACGTTGTATTAGAGGAGCTTCACACACCAGGGTTACCAGGCTGGAGCTGCTTCCCATAAACCAAAGCTCTCCATTAGCTAGAGGTGAGAAGGCAGCAAATAATGCTATGGCATTACACTGCAAGATCTTCCTGCAGCAGAATACAGAAAGTTTCTCAAGGAGGAATTTGGCCCACAGAAGTGGCCTGGGCACAGATGCCAGCTTGTAGCTCCACTTCCTCAGCTGCACAAAGCACCAAGCCTTGTAAACGCAAACAGGGGGCTGCTAACTCAGGGAATGGCTTCTCTTTGGAAATACAGCTAGGAGTTGTGTGGCTAAAGGAGGAAGGGACAAGTGAAAAGAAGTCATCTTTTATATTTTACTGTAGATTTTACTGTGTATTTAACAAGAAAACTTAAATTGTCTCCCTGTACTCACAGCTCAGTAGAGGAACACCAAAATGTTGTGGCCAGTTCATTAATTCACAAGTAACGAGGCCGTGCTATGTGTTGGTGTTTTAATTACCAAAAAAAATAAATAAACACAATAACTGCAAACTAGAGAAAGCAAACCAGACAGAAAACAAATCCACCACAGTTTTGCTAGCTGCTGAAGATCAGGACAGGCATAATGCAAGCAGGCAGTCACCCTGTGTCACCAGCTGTACCCTTGCTCATGCCTGCCATGGTGCAGCACCACCCGGACACCCTGCACAGCCAGCACCTGAAGAACCACTGGATGACAAGGTGGTTTTCTGATGCTTGTCAGACTTGAGCCACTGCCTTATACTGGTTCAGCAGCACTATCACAAGCACTCTGTTTTCTACTCCAGAAGCACACATGCCCCCCAGCACTCATCGGCGGGTCTGAGCTGAAAGCAGGGCTTTGGGAACCTGCACAACATCACCCCCCAGAAAAAGAAATGCTCCGTTCTCCAAAGTTCATTTTTGTCTTCTGATCCAATCTTCTACACCAGAGTATCAAATTTAGCACACACAACTTTAGTCCATATGCCAAAGGAATTTCCGAGACCCCCCCCAATGACAGGTCTGGCTGGTTTGGTCTATGCACGCAGAAGACATTTATCACAGGAGCATGAGATGTACCCACCCAGACCCCAACATCTCCTCTCACTTTTCTTGTCTTGTCCCTAACCTTCCTGCACACAAAATTCACAGCACCACCCCCAGTCCTGTTTTCCCTCATTAGGTATAAGGAACAAGGAAGAACTGTTTGATCATAGCAGCGTTCAGAGTACTCGGTGCCGCATGTCCTGTGCCTGGCAGTACTGGTGTTTGGCTGTGGGGCGGGCAGGGGATGGGGATGGAAATTGTAATGCTGCTAAGTGGGATGTAGAAAGATGAAGGGAATAAAAGAGACACAGGCGAAAGAGAGGCACTTCCCAAAGTGAAGAAACTCTAGCTGCATGGCTGGGCTCCACGTCAAAGCACAGTGCATGAAATGCTGTGCAGCTGCAGAGAAACACATGTGCAGGTTGTTCTGCAGGAGGGACGCAGCACCTACCTCAAACGCAGAACGACAGCTCAGGAGGCAACACAATGAGGCATCCTTAGGCAATGAGAAAGTCTGGGAGCACATTTGGAAGAACAGGTTAAAGACACAGAGGTATTTTAAAAGGGTTGGAACACACACCAGGGCTGCACCTACAGGTTACTGCTGGTACCCAAGCGGCACACAGGGGCTGGGGGCCTTTGGCAGCTCTCACCTCTGCGCCAGCTCAGCCTTCCCAGCAGCAAATCCAGGGAGAAGGACGAGACAAGGGAGGGCTCTTCTTGCTCCAGGCTCTGGGCTGGTACCAGAGAACAGACGTTCCGCTTTTAGCTTTGTTTGGAAGCATCTTGGTGTTAAATAGCATTTGTACATGGGCAAACTAAGTGCAGGGAACTTGTCACATCCCATGCTGCCAAGCAGTGTAACTGAGCCCAGTTCATTTGCTTGCATAGGTACTTGCAGGGTTATGCAGGTCAGAAAACTAACTTTCCCCCAAATAGTAAGTAAGCTCAATAGGTGTACTTACAGAAGAAAACAACTAAGTTCAGCTTCATGAAAAACCCACTAGTGTATTTCTGATAAATACAACTTCCTTTTGGATGCTCAGCAATAGCATTGCAACTAATGTAGCTTTCACCAGCACTGACTGATGACTGAACATACACCCTTACTATAAAATCATTAAGTGTTAAAGTCAGCAGAGAGCTCTAACCCAAAGCTTTGATAAATGTTACTTCAAACCACAAGTAAAACACGCTTCAAATGTACTTCTGTATTTCCTTTTTGTTGTTGTTGCACAATCTAAAGTTTCCAAAGGCAATACTTCTTTCAGCAACACAGGATAATATGAATAATGTTCAAACTAGCTCAAACTTCCTTGAACTTACTCAGCTTCTCCTGTGATAGGATGATCTGAGCAATGGTTTCTGTCACAAATTGTATTCCTTTGTTAATGACACCCAAGTACTGTACACTCTGCCTTTCTGGTTTTATAGACTGTTCTGACTCTATGATACATCTAATGTGACATCATTTTGGGAGCACAGGCACATCCCAAATGTGTATTTGAGGACTGGTTTCACTAACTCCACTGTACTCTATTAGAGATCCAGATCAATCTGTGCTGTTTATTGCTTTCCATGGGTGAGCAAATTAGCATGCAGTGGTGTCTGCATAAAACACACTTTTGGTCCAGGAAGGATTGGCACTTCCAGAGGAATACCACTGCTTCCTAAAAGCAGGAAGTCCCACAACAGATTGTCACTTACCGCAGTGTTTCTAAAATGAGGGAGGAAAAAAAAAATATCTAATGAGAGACATTGTCTAGTACACATCCAAACTGATGGGAGGATAGCCATTAACGTCAATGGACTTTGGACCAGATTCAACACCGAACAGCATGGCGGAAGCCATCCAGCTAGCATTTACGCTCATTACACAAGCGGGGCTTGCTCAGAAGCAGAAGGCAGGAGGTTGCTTTACCAGCCCTTTGGCCATCAGCACACACAGCAGCTCACATTTCCCATGCAAACTGCAACACTCAGATTTCCTAAGCATGAGCAGGAGAATCACAAGAGCAGCTACATCTTCCTTTTTCTGTACATTCAGCTGTCTTGAGCCTTTTTCTAAAGGTCTGGCAGCCTCTTAGTCAGCGATGAGAGAAAACAACTTCTCAGGTTCTGGTAGTACTGTAAATTACTGAGTAATTGGGAAAGCTTATCAGAAAGGGCTCAGCCCCAACACCCTCAGCCACAACCCAGGGGAGTAATTCCACCCTTTCCATTGGAACAGCCAGGCCAAGTTGCCCTGCAGGTGCCAGGACATTTCCTTGCTTCAAACTGGGCTTTGGGCTTCCAGCACCAGGCACGCTGCCTCTGCACACCCATCCAGGACTGCCACGGACAGAAAGCACACCCTGAGCCACAGAGCCTGCAATTCAATTTGTCAGCTTGTGCACACTCTGATAGTGAGGACATCTGAAACTTAGGGCTGAGATTTCCTGCAGACATAACTGTGTTACTTTATTTAATTACAGCAGACCTGAAACAGTTGTTCTTCACTAGGAAAATCCTGGTCTTAAGTCTTCCAACACAACGTAGGAATAAAAGGTGGTACTTCAAAAGCAACAATTTCCTAGCAGGCTCCAAGGGTTGGGTATTCATATCTGTACTGATTCCTACCCGCCAGCCATAGCACGCTCTGTGTCATGCCACCAGCATAACACCAGGACAGACATCCCCAGACAGACGGGCCAGCCATGGCAGCATGCACCTGGGGCAAACCACAGGAACAAGGAGAGGGCACTGCAGTGTTATCCAGCCCCAATATCATCTGAGAGACCAGCAGTGATAGCTTTTAATCTGAACTAGGCTTTGCTTAAGGCTTACCTGACAAAATAAGGTAGCATTGGGCTTACATCTTAGGCAAGCTTCCTTCTTATTTTAATGCCATCTCTCATCTGAGCTTCCTGTTTGATAGTGCAACTCTGTGACCCTCTGCTAAAATTCTGCATTTACTTTAATTGCTGTTATCAGTCCTGCATGCATTTCAATTCAGCACGAAACAAATTGACTGTCAGAAATCTACTGAATTATTCACATTCTCATTAAACCATATTCTACCAGATACCAACTTTAATGCACTTTATATTACAACATAGAAGCAAGTGCCAATTTTGGCTGAAATAGTGTTTTCAGAAAAATTCTTCACACTGAACATTTTTAACTGAATTCAGCTCTCTGTTCTACACAGACTGTTTGGGAAGACAAAAGCCATAGGGAGGAACAAGGTTCTACCCCAAAAAGCCATCACCTGTGTGACCCTGACAGATCCCAACCAGCTGCAGGTGATGCCTCTGGGGCAGATACAGCTGGGGCTCATTCAAGGGCAATAAGGTCTGAGCTTAAATTCACCCCGCACCACCAGAACACTATCACAAACAATGATTTCAGTCTTTAAGACAACGTATTTAGTCCTCAGTGATGTAACCACGCAGGTTCCTGTGCTGTCCCCAGCACCCACACTCCTGCTGGGTGAGCAGAGCCTGCAGAGCTGCCCCAGCCTGAGTATGTCACCCTTAGCACTGCACAACCAAACCAGTTACCAGAGGAAACCACTCTGAACCACAATAAAAAGCATTAAGAATTGAAAAAAGGAGTCTCACGTACATGCATTGGGTTTTAAAAACCAACAGTACCATTCGGGAAGTACTTGCATCATGGCAATTTACCAAATTAACTCTCTGAAGTTAATACGAAAAGGGAAGTGTCAGGTTGCCCCATATTTCTCAGAAACAACAAGGCAAAGGAAAAGTTTGAGAAACACTCACCACCTTGGCCACGAGCACCAGGCACAGCCCTCCCACCAGGTCAGCTGCACCAGCAGAGACCTCCCCAGATGCACCGGATTGAAGGGGCCGGCAGCAGGCAGGCATGCTGGGAGCGAGCAGCCTTCAAAAGAGCAACACAGCATAATCTAGAAATTCTGCTGTTTTACCTGGAAATGTCATTTCTGATTGTTTGTGCTGGGCACCCCTGCACACTACTGCACACTGGTGCATGAATAGAATGAATTAATGCGTGTGTATATCTGTATTTACATTTATGTGTATATATATGGTAAGAAATAATTCATTTTCTTGCAACGATCACTTTTTTCTACAGAAATTATAACACTTAAAATATTTTTAAACACAAACTGGATCCACTGCTGCTTTTATAAGATAAGTATTTTTTCCCTTTCCCAGAGTGAGAACAACTTTGCATCTGCCAGGATTCCTGGTTTGGTACGATCGCCTTCAGCCAGAGCTGAGGCCAGACACCAGCCCGGGCAAATGCAGAGCATTTCAGCACCAAGCTGCTCTCACTCACGGTGTAGGGTCAGCCTGGATGATGCCAAGAAAGCAGCCAGTACCTGGCAGGGAGCCGGCAGCAGCCCAAGCCCCTCAGAGATGCCTGAAACATGGCAACACATCAGCCCAGGAACAATAGAGCCACCTTCCCTTTGACACACAAAGTTAAATCAAAGGGTGCCCGATGATCTTAGTGCTCATTCCCAACACATTTCTAAACTGTGCTTTGCTTAGAAATGTTTCACTTAAAACCTAGATTGCTCCAAGAGCATGGGAAAAGCAATGAGGAGAAGCACAAGCAGGTGACTGTTGGGTGTTAGGATGAGAACACAGCGCAATGCCTCAGGCACCATCCCAAAGTACTACACAGCTGGTTTTGTGTTACCCTCCTCCAGCACAACCTAGCCCTTTTTTTCTTGTGCCTTTTCTTGTTTTCAGGTTTCTGCTGCTCTGGAGCGCTGTGCTTATCATGTACCCTACCAGTCTGGCTGTCATTGCGCTGACGTTCTCAAACTATGTCCTGCAGCCTGTGTTCCCTAACTGTATTCCCCCCTATAATGCCTCCAGGATCCTCTCCATGGTGTGTTTACGTGAGTATTTCCTTCTCGCGTACACAAAGCTTGCCTCAGTTTTGCATGAGACCACTCAAGGGGCTGCTCCAGCAGGGCTGGGCTTACAGCCCCGCTGTATGGGGGCACAGCTGCAACCCAAAAACCAGGCGGGAAGGTCCTAGGACACACTCTGTGCCCCATGTGGGACGTTCAGTCCGTCCCCACCTGCCTGCAAGGAACAGGTCCTGGGGAGCTCACCCAGTGCAGGTTTCCCACCAGCTAAGCCCCTCCTAGTCCTTTTTTACATTCACAAATACAAGTATGTAGGAAGTGCAGACCGCCACCGGCTCTGCATTAATTACTTACAGAGCCAGCAGGAGTGAGGTGGAGCTTCAGGGAAAGAAGGCATTCACCCTTTCCCAAGAGGAGGCAGAAATCCTGGCTCAGTCAGCACGCTGGGCTCTGATGACCAGGCACAGTTCATCGAGCTGGGGGAGCCCCAGCAGCAGAGCCCCAGAGAGGAAAGCTGCAATGGGTCCTTTTCTGCAGCCAGGCGCCCCTTAGGGCAAAACCGTTTCCCTCCTCACCTCTGCTCACAGCCACGCTGAGCCCCCTGTGGGAACACATGCAACAGTCCATGTTTTGCAGTGCTTTTTGACTGTGTGTTTTTAAATAAACGTAATTTCATTTCACTGAATTGAGTCTTTTGCTCTCCAGTACTCCTGACCTGGGTGAACAGCTCCAGCGTTCGATGGGCAACACGCATTCAGGATATATTTACAGCAGGAAAACTCTTAGCCTTGGCCCTTATCATTACTGTGGGCTTCATACAGATCTTTAAAGGTACTCTGTGAGATACGGGTATGGTACTATTGCTAGACTTGATTTTTTCCACCCTCCTTACAGAGCAACCCGAAGGGGCGACAGGTTTTAGCTGAGCAGCAGGGCCAGGTTGCACCCCTCGGAGCAGCCCCTGGGCTGCAAAGGGCTATGGTGGCTGCGGGTGCTCTCTGGGCTCAATGGAGCTGTTGTCAGGTCGGGGCACCTGGATAAAAACACCCCCATACAGCAGATGTACGTGACCCAGTGGAAAATCATTCATCTCAAGTGCTGCTAAGGGATTTCTTCCAAGCACAGGCACGCTGGAGGTGTATCCTCTGTATGACCATAGCGTACGGAGTCATGAAAAGATGGTGCAACAATCAGCTGTGTCCTCCTTAACCACATTTTCCTGCCCTGCATTGTTGGTTTTGACAGAATAAAGGAGTGCATCTGAAGATGTTTTAGAGGAGTTACAGGAAATTTATGATCTGTTGTACGCTCCTCAAATTTTAAGGTCGTAGACTGAATAAGCAATGCTGGGCCCAGCTCAGGGAGACACCTGATTCATTTGGGGCACTAGTCTGATTTCCTACAAAAAGTCTTTTGTAACATTAAAAACTGGCAAAAATGTCTTGCTGCATCGCCAACTTAATGGAAAACAGAGAACACAAAAGGCTCATGATGTTTTCATCATGTGTATGATGAGTCTTGTAAGGAAAGATGAAACAGGGCACTTGCAGAGCAGAAATTTTTTCTTAGTGATAACAGTCCAACACTTGACAAATCTTCCAGCCCCATAGATATTTTATTTTTCCAGTATTTCTACTAAACAACATCAAACTCTTGCAAAAGAAAACTGCATTAAAAATGGACAGGAGTCTACCCTGTCAAGGAACCATCCTTGAATAGTGCAAGTTGACAAAGGGTGCTGTATGCTGCAGTAGTGATGCTGGTGCTGTGGCAGAGAGCCGCAAAGCAATGCCTGTGTGTACAGCCTGAGCTGCCTCCCCAGGATGCCAACCCCTAGAAAGCACTGCAAGTGGAGTGCCAGCCCGTGGTGACTTGTAGACGATGAGCATGAAGTCTCAAATCCACTCAAGCAATAAAAAAAGAATAAAATAAGAGTTCACCTACTTCCTGGTGTCTCTGGTGGGTAGCACTTCTCTCAGGGGAAGTCTTAACCTCTTGCTTGTGTTTTCTGTGCAGGAAACTATGAAGAGCTGACACCCAGCAAAGCATTCAATTTTTGGATGACTCCATCCGTGGGGCATTTAGCGTTAGCTTTCCTTCAAGGGTCATTTGCATTCAGTGGCTGGAACTTCTTGAACTATGTAACAGAGGAGTTGGTTGATCCCCGCAGGCAAGTATCCATTTCCGTGTCATCCAAGTTTTTTTGAAGTGCTGAAACTTTGGGGCCATCTGATAATATCATTCATTTAATAAGCTGCAGCAATGTCATTACATGTCCACAGGACTGGCATTTCTAAAGGAGAGATATTTTATTTAGAAAGGATAACAGGCAAGTTAAAGAAGCACCAACGCTGAAATTAGACAGATTGCACAAAGAATCAGCTCAATCAGAACAGCTGATGGACCAAGTATTATCATTGTGGTACTGTCAAATCGTACAGTGAATCTATAGCAGAGAATTAACCACTGATGAGATGTCACACGTACCTACAGGGAGAATCAGTCTGCTTTTAGAAAAACATTGAATTAATCTGCAAGTTGCTTTGCTTGTTCACCCAAAGGGATCTTGCGCAAACACCTGAAAGAGAAGATTGGAAAGTTATTTGACAATGCAGGTAGCACTCTCTGCCGTGCACCTGCAGCGCAGCTGTGGGCACCCACCCTGCAGGGTGCCACATGTCTTGTCCCTGGGGATCGTGCGTGCAGGAAGGGGCTTTGAAATGATTTATCACCAGCAGGCTGGGAAAGCCAGAGGGAACAAGATTTTTAGTTTAGTAAAGCAAAGCTCAAAAGTTTCAAAATTTCTGAGATGGTAAAGTGGAATGATGAATGCCAAAAGCAGCTCTCGGAGCATCAGTTATTTCTGGGCATTCAATGCACACAGCAATTAAACTAGGAGAAGCTTAAGCTCTCACACAGCCTGGATGAAAATGAATTAAAGCTGCAGTCTCACAAGCAGCCCAGCACAGGTCTTCACACAACTGAGTGTTAATGTGCACATCCAGAGATCTTGGCAGGAATAAAGAAAAATCAGTAATGTGTTCCCTCATTAAAATACCAGCATTTTAATGGGCCACCACAATTTCAAAGCTGAACAATGAGAAGTTGTGTCTTAAATAAGGCAAATATGGTCTCAGTTGAGAAGAAAAAGGGAGTGGATGGAGTTTTATTATTATTATTATTTTTGCAGCCCCTGAAGGGAAAATAAAACATAAAAAGGTTGTTCAGCAACCAAAAATATCTTCCAACTTGTACTAAATCCAATCAAAATCACAAAGGGTAAAGCGCTTAAAAAAATGCCTTTTTTCCAAATCTGATGGACACAAAAAAAATGTGTTACTGCATTAGATACAGAACTGTTTAACTGTACACCTCTAAAGAGGTCTTTGGATTAGCAATTAAGTAAATCTTCACTCCAGTAGGTTACCATGGCATTGTATGACCAAATGAGCTTTATGGGATGGGATGAGCTAAGGTAGCCACCTGAACGACAGGATCCAATTCAGTTCCAGAGTAGATGAAGCTAACACAAACCAAGGCATTTTATTTTTAACATGGTGCCTTATAGACAGCCCTAGGGAAGCACGGGGCATTTTTTGTCACATGAAGCATGACAAAGCTTCATAGAGTTTCAGCCTTCTTAAAATCACGATGGGTCAAACAGGTGATAGAGGCGGTGCTCTTTCAGTCACGGCCTGAGAAACAGCAGAAAAACCCATGTGGCTCGCCGAACTGGGCTGTACAAAGCTGTTGTGGTCTCACTGTGTATGACTCAATTCTTATCTACCTTCCTAATTCTTTTATTAGGAACCTACCTCGTGCCATATTCATATCCATCCCATTGGTGACATTTGTGTACACGTTCACCAACATTGCATATTTCACTGCCATGTCACCCCAAGAGCTCTTGTCCTCCAACGCTGTGGCGGTAGTAAGTAAACCATTCCCTGGATGTCTAAAATACACTTTGATTTCAGTTCTGTGCTTTGCAGTGTATTTCAGTTTCTCTGCCTTCTGTTGCTTTAGACATTTGGTGAAAAGTTACTGGGCTATTTTTCCTGGGTTATGCCAGTCTCAGTGGCCCTATCTACATTTGGAGGAATAAATGGATACCTATTTACCTCATCAAGGTTAGATGGAGTACAATTTTATGAACATTATCTAATTTGGGGAGGGGCTGTTTTAACTTAATTTGCTAAAGAAATGCTAGCTAGACATTTTGGATGTTATAGCACATGAGATCATTGTTGGGCATGTTGGATACGTTCAGTTACGAATTGCTCTGTTTCAATCAGCAAATGTAATATTGAATCACAGAAACTCTTGCAAAATAATCCTTATGAGCTACTAAAAGTGTCTGCAGATGTGCAACAACTCACAGTAAGAGCCAAACACAGCTTCAGTACGGAAACAAAGTAATTTTACATCAATAAAGCTCTAGTAGCTACAAGCTAAATTATGCTTAGCTGAAAAAGGAGTTTTAGGGCCTGGTTCTGTTCCCAGTTACAGACATGTCATTCTCGTGATGAAGAAACTCCTTCCAGGCAAGATGCTTTGTGTGTACACTGCTGATAGCAGGACCAGAATCTGTAAAGTCTATTTGTATTAATTGACCTGTCTGAACTCAATTTAAAAGTTAAAAAAAAAAAAAAAAAAATGAGGAAACAATCTAACTCTTAAGTACCTCAGGAAAGTTATTTATCTTATCACTTACAGGAGCATAAGATACAAATCTGAGTAGGTATGTAACAGGTTAAGCATTTAAAAGTGAAATCTTAAGGCACATGAAACCTTATCCAGAATTCTCCTGACACTAGAAACGTGATCTGTGAGATTTTTTGTGCCTTAGAGACATGGCTGCTTGCCTCACAACCTGCACTGTATTCACCCTACCCTGGATAAAGCAGCAATGCCACTGGCAGACAGGGACTGAACAGATTTCAGTCCTCATCCTCAGAGGTAATTAGGCATCTCAGACGAATTGGTTTCACAGATGACATTTAGCCTCATATACCAAACGGTCTAGCTTCAACAACTTACGCCAGGTTATGCATGAGTCTCCCGTGGAAGTAAGAAACAAGCCGTGGTCTCCCCAGCCTCAAACCAGCACCAAGTGAGAGCAGGTTCCTTCCACTCCAAGACCCATGAGGGCAGTTGAGCTTAGAGACCCTGTACAGCTAGATATTGAAAAAGCTGTTGTACATGCAGTGGATTAGTGTTCCTGTTCTCATTTTCAGGTTATGTTTCTCTGGTGCCCGAGAAGGACATTTACCAAGTTTGCTTGCCATGATCCATGTGAAGCACTGCACGCCCATCCCCGCCCTGCTTGTCTGTGTAAGTTTTGCCATCCCTGCCCTGTCGTCCTGTAACCTGCTCGGACCAGGGCAAGCTCTCAGAAATACTGAATCATGGAAAGGAGAGCTGGAAAAATCCTGGAGAGGTCATTTATATTCCTGAGGAAAAACAAGCTGTCCAGGAGGACTCCTGGTGGGTGCTGCCTGAGAAACTCTGACAGCTCCAGGGGGAAGTAGCATTCAGCCTCCTAAATAATCCCACTCCCAACTACCCTTGCAGTTTGGAGTGATTTCCTAACATCTAACTTGAGCTGCAATTTAAGCCCATTATCATTTCTCCTACCCACAAGGGAGACAGAGTGTGTCTTTGTCTGGAAATGGAGATACCTCATTTAAGAAAATATTAGCTTTTTTTTTTTTTTTTTTTTTTTTTTAAATCCAAATTCCGATTTTGCCTGCTTTCTGCAAACAATTAACACAGAGGAAATCCCCATGGTCACTGCTAACTCCACTCTAGCTGTACTAGTTTAGATCCCATTGCCAAAGCCATAGACATGGCAGGTCCCAGGGAAACGACAAAGTGCTCCAAATGTTACACACAATGAGCAAAATGTCTTGTGAGGGATGAGACTGCAGAGCTCTGAGGACCTGGAACATTTATTTTCTGTGAAAACAAGCAAGTACAGTCAAGCATTACAGCAGTACTGAATAAAGTATCTGCTGAATGAATACATCAGGCAAACGAGGGTAATCCACAAAGAGTAGAAAACACTGGTCAAAATGTTGGGACGTTTTGGGCTTGTTGGGTTGCTGTTTCCCTGAAGGAATATCTCTCTCCTTTGCATCGACACTGAAAATTTCCATGATACTAATGACTTACAGAAGTTGTTATTTGAAGCAAATATCTTTATACACTTTTACAAATAACTGACTTAGAATATGTGATGTTTTTTACTGTGGCAAAGAAGACATTATAGAGGAAGAATAACCCCAGGTACTGCAGTCCCTGACTTAATGGCCCAAGCAAGGGTAATTCTCCCAAGGGCATCTGCTTGAAATCTCAGTGGCATCAAAGTCAACTGCAGATTTGCCCCTGATTTCAAAATAATGAGGATTTGACACAAGATGCACTAAGGCAGCGCACATTCACGTGACTCTCCTGGCTCTAACAGCAATTCTGGCACAATACACTGACATAATTTCATCAGATAAACCTTCTGCATATTCCACTTTTATGACAAAATACCTGTGTAGCTGAGGCGTTATGGCATTCCTGGAGCTTAGTGCTTGACAACAAACATCTCGTGCATTGCCAGTACAGGGTTTCAGGGTAAACCATATAGCCCATCTGTCCTGTCTCGAGCAAACAGAAAGCACGGGCTCCATCCTGGACTCATGCCAGGCAGCTGAACTTGGCTGATGCCGATGAAGCAAAACTTCTTTGCCCTTAGAAATACATCAGCTCAAATAACATGCTGAGTTTCAGAGGCTGTTTCACTGGGAAATAGCCACAACACGAGCAGGCTGCCTGCACTGAGCAGGGCTGATAAATCAGGCATATGCCAGCCTCCCAGTCTGCTCCAAACATTTCCCTTAAATTACAGTGCAAATTACAGAACCAACACTGCATATCAATTCATCATTTGAGGGTACTTTAATGCAGCACAGGGTATATCAGATGCTGCTATGAAATATTAATTTAACAAATAAATATAAAAATAATATAGTGTAGGCAGCTACAATAGCAAATTAGGTCAGACTTCAGGCAAATCTTATTAATACATTAGGTTATCTTTTGCAGTGCATAACACCAAGCTTTTTGCATGGAGAAAGGTTTCTTTGTACATAGAGAAAGGCCTTTTTAAGATCACCAGTGAGATCTGTATTTTTACTAATTCTTTCAAAAATGAACAGTCCAAGCGAAATGCAAAATAAACAGACTGGGTGGTTGTTGGTTTTTTTTTTTTTTTTTTTTTTTTTGCAAGACAGCAGAGAGTGACAGGCTCTCACGCCTGCTGCGCAAGGCTGTCGTCAGGCATGGTAATCAGGGGAGGAAACAACACAGTCCTCTGCAGCCCAATACCTCTCAGGAATTACGCCCACGCAGCAAGCAGCTCTGACACATTCATGTCACCTACACAAGAAACCTCATTGCCCCATGTGTCTTCAGTGCAAAACCTGCTAGGGGCAGGAAAGGGTAGGATGCATGTCTGACACTGTCCACCTTTCAGAGGAAAGCAGGAAGCATATTATGTGACACCAGTATACAACACTGCCCTATTTTAAATGAATTTTGTGGTGAGACTGCTCAAGATGTTGAAATCCCCTCCACCCCTGCAAAGCCTGTGAGGCTTTTAACAGGGGAATGGAGAGACCAACGGGTCATTTGATTATGGTGGTGCATAATTACTGGTGCCACTGGTACAGAAATCCTCTCTCCCTAGAGACCTTTGCTATTAAAACAGACAATTAAGAAAAAAGGACATAAGCAAAAAGAGAGCTTGGAGCAACACAGAGCCAAGTCCTGAAAGCTCTCTGGAGGGATTTGGACACTCAGTTTCCCTTAGGTTTTGGCCACCAGCAGACAACATTTACAGGATGGGTCCATGGCATGAGGGGTCTTCACACCGCGTGGTACCACTGGGCAGGGGGGACAGGATCTGATGAGCAACCCTGTGAACCCTGAGTCAGCTCTCCTGACTTTACAGAGTTATTCAGAAATAAAATACAAACAAGCAAGAGTCTGCATGGAAATTTCCGCCATCCGTCAGTTTCCTAACACAAGAAATGTGCAGAAGATTAATGACGGTGGTCATCTGCAGCATGAGCCATGGGACAGTAGGGAGAAAGGGCAAAGCTTTTATTCTTTATAACATACAGGGCACCTGCAACAAAGTCGTGCACTGACAACAAAATATTAGTCTACCAGAAATCCTTTTTTTCCTCATAATAGACAATCTGACCTTTGCCAGAAGTCCTTATTATAGGGTCCAATAGCTTTTAAAATGGAAATCGGTGGAGTGCAGTCATTGAAAGCAGGTACAGAAATGTCCTGTTCAGGCAACACAGCAGGACCATAAACACAGGAGTTCAACTGCTTTTATTTATTTGTTGCTTGCTTTTATTGCTTTTAAGCTACCTTATTAGTTATGACTCACATAAGACTATCTTTGTCTCTACAGTGCTTGGCCACTCTTATCATCATGCTTGTTGGAGACACATACACGCTAATCAACTATGTGTCATTTATTAACTACCTCTGCTATGGAGTGACAATTATAGGCCTGATTGTGTTACGCTGGAAGAAACCCAAAATCTTCAGACCTATCAAGGTGAAAATGTTAAAGCTAAATCCCTTGGCTGCAGTAGCAATGCAAAGGGCAGGACAGGCAAATCAAACCCTCTGTCCTCCAGCTTTGAACATCAGTTCATTTGGGGATGTAATGGTAACGTTTCAGGGTCCCAAACCATGCCACACAGTGCCATGAGTTTAAAAATAGGATACAAAGGCTTCCAGAAGTAAACTTGATGGGATGGGCAGAGAGGACAACAGTGGCGGAAGGAAGGGGGACAAAACCCTGAGGGCTTCTGATCCCTTAGTCCCCGCTGCCAGACAGCCACCACTGTCACTCTGCACAGTCATGCTCTGCTCTGTTCTCTCCCCACAGGTGAACCTCCTCATCCCTGTCACTTACCTGGCATTCTGGGCATTTCTGCTGATCTTCAGCATATACTCTGAGCCAGTTGTCTGTGGTGTCGGACTTATTATCATTTTAACTGGAGTGCCAGTGTTTTTTCTTGGAGTCTACTGGAGAAACAAACCAAAGTGTGTAAATAGGTTAACAGGTAAGCAACACCACAATGACTTGGTGCACTCCTCACGGCCAACACTCACAGTGGGGTCTGCAGTGCTCTGCACAGCCTCTGTGCAGCCAGTGTCAAGTCCTCCAGCAAGCCCAACCACCACTGCCAGTCATGCACAGCCCTTAAACTCCTCTACAAAGCAGGCCATGCGCTGCTTGCAGATGGAAATACTTTGTTTTTTAATCAGAAGTAATGACAAGCTGTCGGGCAGTCAGGCAGCTGAGTGACTCCCTGGACATGAGGAAGCAGTTTTATTTTTGTGGCTGTGCAGCACGCTCATGTGGGCAACTGCTTTCCTCACTCCTTGGCACATGCACCTCCTTTTGTGTCCCTGGGCATCCATCTGCCCATCCACCCAGCTTGTTCACTGCGGCCTCAGCCACGAAGCAGATGCATAAGAATATGACTTTAAGCACGTAAAACCCAACTGAACTATCACAAAAAGAATGATAGAAGGCCATGCCTGTCCCTCGCTCTGCTTTCCTCCCACCAGCACTACACAATGCCTGTACAGCATGATGAATTATTTCACGCGCAAAAGATAGGAAAGCCTTACTTTATCACTCGCATAAAACTGCACAGGTCATTTGGGATTTGGTTTTGCTTGGCCTGTAACTGCTTTGCTCTGAGGCAAAGACTTCCCATGAGGAGAGAAGGGAACAGGAGCCCTCACCTCAGGTGAGACGGTGCCTGCTGCCTGCAGCCAGGCTCTCCTCAGGCTCACAGTGACCGGTAGGCCCCAGCGCTGCCTCAGGGGCACAGCACCAGGCCCGGCCCAGCTCCCCTGCCTCATGCACTGGTTCCGCAAGCCTCTGGGCGTGGTGAAGGACCCCTCACAGCAAAGTCATTTCTAAAACTGCCCAATTTTAATCCACCTGTGCTTTGCCAACACTACTTTGTCACTTCCCTAGAGATAAAAGCCGTTGGAGGGGTGGGGGGCAGTGCAGCAGGGTCAAGGGCCTCAGCTGGGAAAATGGCCGCCATGTCAGGCGTTACGTCCTTCAGGTGCCACAGCGAGGTTGAGAAGCGCTCGAGCTGCCGCACTAACCACTGCACACTTGCTCTCTGCAGAGTCGGTGACATGCTGGGGACAGAAGCTGTGTTTCGTGGTCTACCCCCAGGATGGGGTGGCCGAAGAGGACGAGGCGCCTGCTGCCCGCTCCCACCTGCCAGCCAGTGAGACCTCCCTGAGGAAATAACAGAGCAGCCTCTGGGGCTGAAGGGGCTTCTTGTTTACATGCCGATTTTTGCAAAAAAGTTTTTCTGGAATTAAAAGTTTTTAGAGATCCAATAGTAAGCTACACCCTTTATGGCATCTGTAGCTTTTAGTTTTTCCCTGAGGAAAAAAAAATGAAAAAAGAAAAAAAAATAAAATATAAAATAAGGCACCAGTTGTTTTTATTTCTGGTAGCATGCTTGCTCAGCAGGGGAATGCAGCACAGCTACAGCTCTGAAATACTTATTTTAGCAGACATAAGGGTCTATCACAGGCAGATTTGGGTATTTCAGAAGCAGGTCAGTTTCCTGTTGCAAAATCAAAATGGAAAAACCAAGAGGAGGAGACACTGGGACAACTATGCCAGCATAAAAATCCTGTTGCTGCCCCTGAGTCGGGTGAATCCCCACACAGAATGCGGTCTTGAAGTTCAGACCTGAGAGAGCAAAAGAACAGCTCATTGGAGCATCCGTGTGAGCAGGGCTGGAAGGGGCAAGGGAATCACGTTGGACAGGAGCTAGCCTGGGTGGACATTGGAGTAAATTGTACAAAATCAACAGTCAGATTGAGCCCAGACTACATTTTGTGACACCAAAAAAAATGCAGTAGTGATAAAATCTCGAATATCTTAATTTTTGAAGCATTTTTGCAAAGAGGTGTCTTGTACCCCAGGCCTGAGGAGGAGCTCAGTGCCCAGCCCCAGGGGGAAGGAGATGTGCAGGGGTTTGCACAGCAGTGGGAGCTCGAGGGAGACCCAGGAACAAAGCCTGGCGTTCTTCTTTGTTACAAATGAAGCGGGTGATGCTCCACATTGATTTAGAGACAAACTCTCCATTTTAACTGTGCTCAGTGAAAGAATGAGCCTAAATCATTCTCACATCAGATGCTCTTTAGAAGGTGTTTTGCATATTTTATTTGTGGCAAACACTTTCAAAAAATGTAGTTCATGTATTTAATTAATTTATAGAGATTTGCTGCTGTAGCAATATGGCCCCTTTCACACCAAAGAATCTTTTGAAAATGAATAATGCAAGAATAGCTCTAAGCAACATTTTGAATAGCTACTGTTCTTTTGCAACTTTTGAAAATAAATAGTATCGTATTCAGTAGCCTTGGTAACAGCCATAAGAATTTAATTTTAAAAGTATTAATTTGAAAAGTATCTTTCTGTGTATCGCAAGCCTTTTTTCTGTGGAAAAATTAGGGGTTCATTAATCCCTCAGTTTGCCAAGTACCATATGCTATACAAAGACACAAGAATAGACTCAAAATATTGGACGAGTTCAAGGAAAGTGTCTTTCCACTACAATTCATTATTTAGTATTATTTAGTATTTTTGTTTTTAAATATCTATCCATCTCTCTCCAAACTTTTGGATGGTAGATACTAGAAAATCTCAGTTTATACTTCTCTTCTCGTATAAGGCTATTAATAGTTAGAGATTAAAATATGTAATGAGATAAAAAGAAGTATGGTTTTGTGTGTACACACACACATAAAGAGGTATCACATCCTAAATAACAGTAAGAGTATATGAAATCTGCTAATAAAAATCATATATGTTTAGCTTTTCTTTCTTTACCATTTTGTGTACACCTACCACATTTACACTGGCTAAACAGCGTGCAAACAGCCTGTTGTCTGAGGCCCTTGTGGCTAAGTCTTATTTCCCATAGTTCAAAATCCACCGTGACAATTTCTAATTGATTAATTTCTGCTTTAACTTTATTATCTAGTGGGCAAATTAAACATAGTACAGCACCAGCAACAGTGATTGTTTACAGAATTGCCAAATTTTGGTGTGGTTTTATTTTTGTTTGTTTAAACAATTAAGCCATGGAAGTCAGCCATCACAGAAACTTTGCAGTTCTTGAGACAAGTCTGTACAGTAATGAGAAAGGTAATAACAATAATAATCTGCAACCACTGCCCAGACATTATTTGAGTTTTGTTTAAGGAAATCAAAGAAAATTAAAGGACCAATTGCCTCATAGGTGTTAACTAGCTCTGACTCAAGCTTTCCCTGATTGTATTTTAATGCTTTAAAACAATCAACATTTGGCCTGAAAATGGAAGGCTGAATTTAGAACAGGATGGTTTAGTAGAACTCATCTTTGAATTACATACCAATCCCCAAAAGCTGTTCCAAGATGTCTTATTTCATTTTTAGAAACAGCTTCATCTGTTCTCCCAACATCATGCATATTTTTTAAAGTCTTTGCAAAAGCCAGTTCATAGTGCATACAATTTCTAACCACAGAAATTAATGTAGAGAACTAGTAAGACAAATTCATATGCTGAATGAAATTTAGCAGCTCAACTCTTTGTAAGTATGATTTTTCCAAAAGATGAAGCAAAAGGCCCAAAGGAGACATAATTGCTATTATTTTAAAGCCCACAGAACAAAGGAAAAACCCCAAGACAGCTGACACTACAAGTATGACAAGAATATTGTGCTACTTGATGCAGAAAAGCAAGTCCCTTCCAAAAGGAAGATTCTGTTTTTTGAGATCCTTGTAATTTTGATATATTTGCTGTAGCAATTACAACTCTTGCTGATTTTTGTTTCCTGCAGCATTTCATCCTTACTTTTACTGACACATAATTAACGATAACCTGTGCATTAGCTTTTCTGCTCTGAAGGAGAAACTCCTAAAGCAAAAAGAACAACACACGTCCCTACCTCAGCTGCAATATGTACACTTTCTCTCAGTCCAGGTCATTCTCTGAAACCAAGTCACACAATTTTACAGCCAGCTTCATACTAAACAGACTAGTGCTACTTTAACTGAATTACACTGGTACGAACAGTGGTGCTAAAAGAGAGTTTAAACAAAGCTTTAAAATCAATGCATTGTTATACAAAACTATATATTATAAACTATTTATGTATCTGTGTATATATATATATATATATATATATATATATATATATATATATATAAAATAGTAGAGGCTATAATGCAGAAAAATACCCTGGGCTATTTATTCTTCTAATGCTGGCAATAATACATCATTCAGAGAACTTCAAAGGGAAAATAGAGATAATCCAAGTACTTTTAAAAGTATTACCTGAAATTAGCTTTGGACTGAAGTCAGTAGAAGCTGTATTGGCTTGTTCTTATCCACATTATCACCATATGATTATCACAGACCATGTCATCATTGTGCTACACACTACTAAACAACAGGAAGACAGTCCCTCTCCCAGATAAGACTGTGTTCAATAGGCAATAGGAGCTGTGTGGGCACAGATGAGAAAACACAAGGGTAATGAGCCAAAGCTGCCCAGCACAACCTCTGCTGCTGACCTAGCCACTCTGAAGTGTTTTCTTAAACTTGGTGCAGGAATTGGTTGTTTTCATTTTGTATTAGTACATAAAGCAGACCACCTTGACCTCAGCAGGGTCAAGGTAAGAGACTCTTTTCAGTTCAAAGCTTTCACCCAACTCAGAAAGGATTAATGAGTCACCGTGTATTTAACATTATACGTGCAAGCATATTAGTTGGAATATCTTTACTAAAATATATCAAAAGATAAGCAAACAAGCTCAAACCAGCCAGAGAGTTTTACCAGCCAAGCTCAATCGCATTCTGTCCCAAGCAATTTTCAGATGTCTTCAGCAAGGTAATTCTCATTTTAGTCTCACTCATTTGTGAATTCTTTAAACTTTGAAAATAAAACACATTTGGTTTCTGACTCATATGCACCAACCACTACATGACAAGAAGCTGGCAACTGTTGAGCTGCTGAGGAGTTTTAGAAATATTGAAATATACGTCACAAATGAACCTGATAAAAAAAAAAAAAATCAGGGTAAATCTTGGAGTTTTTTTCCTTAATCTCCAGAATTCCAGTTACCAGCATGGAGCAGCTACAGTCTCCTATTAATAAAAAGCAAAGCCTTGTTGTTTGTTTTTTTGATTATTAAAAAAAAAAAAAAAAAAAAAAAAAAACACTTCATTCCTCAATGCTTCTCACCAGTACTCTAGCTTCAATCATATGAGAACCTTCTGCACTTGGACAAATGAAAAAAGGAAAATACAAGGAAAAGGATCAGAAAGTAGCCAAGAGATGTTGTTTGTATTAGAGACCAAAAAGAAAAGTCTTAAAGTCCTGTGGTAAGAGATAGTAACAGAAGGGAGGGAAACTTGGAAAGCATAACAAGGCAGGAGACAGAATAAAGAGAGGAAAAAAAAGTAAACTTCCACCACTCACACCAGCCCTCATGACCATTTAATCCCTGGAGCCAAGAACACAAGAGACAGCATCTGAAAAGAGAAGGATGGCTTATTTAACAATTTGCTATGTTAACAGGCTGACAAGAAACATGAGATTAGGCTTGCTACCTGCAAGGTTCAGGTCACAGATGGAGAGTTTGCTTCTAAATCCTACCTCCTGCTTGGGAGATTAAAGCTGCTTCCTGTGAAGACCAAAAATCCTAAATAAGCAAAAGCAGTGCACTCTCTCAAAAGTAAAATTTAAAAAAATACATAAATCCGTTAAGGCTTTTCAAGTTAACTCCTTGGTTTGTCAGAAGACACATCTGTTGTGCTACACAGGCTGTCAACAAACACTGCTGCAAGTGCACGGGTGTCATTTATTACTTTAGTTCCATTTTATGGGCTATATTCATTTCAGCCTTGCTTACCTCAGTTATTAGGTTTGTATTACTGCTTGTGCCACTATCATTGTAGCTGAATCAGCACTTCATGATGAAGCAAACACTTCCTACCAGGTGAGGTGGTACTGTCCCTCCAAATCAAGCTGTGTCTTCCCATGCCTCATGATTATGGATAAATCTGGAGGACCGCGAAGTCTGTCCAATTCTCTCCTATACAGGTAAAGATTTCCAAGCCTGTAAATTTCTATCAACACAGAACAACTCAGTCCCCAACCTTCTAACAAAAAAAGCAGCAGGATATAACCAATGGTTCCCTCCAAAGATGTAAACAAAAGCTGGGGAGGAGGAAGCATCAGCAAAACAAGCACAGCCCCCAGCTATAGGAAATGAAGTGCTACGTTTTAGCAATGGTTTGTTTTTTTGTTTGTTTGTTTTTTTAACCCCTGTAATAACACCTAACCAGTTGTATGCTTCAGGGCTATGTTTTGTTACTGGGGGCATGTGTACATGTGTCTTTTAAAGACAGTTGTATACAACAGGGAATTGCTAGTGGTAAGGTTTCACACGTACTAGCTAGAAAAAGCAATGCAGGTCCCACAGCTTCAACTACCAGCAAAAAGTACACAGCCAAGGAAAAAAAAATCTTTAGATCTCACACTAAAGGTTCATAACCTACTCAACATACAAGTCTTTGGCAGTGTTTACAGTTTAAGCACCCTCAAGTGATAGTCAGAAACCCACAGTATCTGGATGCATGGAGTTTTATTAAAAATTAAGAGATCAAAAGCAAGAGCAAAGTATGATGATGCCCAGCATCTTACTCAGATAGTATCATTGTCCAGGAACCAGCAAACACTGGTAACCATGATGCCATACCTGAACCATACACCTGTACATACATTACAGTAAAATGTCGTATTTCAGTGAATGTATACAACAACAAAACAAAAAAGCAGAGAATAGAAAAAAAAAAAGTACATTTAAGGGATGTCACAGAGTCATACACAAGCTGGTGCCAAAATTTCAGACAGAAATACACCCCATGTTTTAATGTCAGAGAGCATACCTTCCTTTGATGCTGCCTACGAGCTTTTGTTCTTCTTAGATCAAGGAAAGGTTTAGGTATTCCTGTCTAAATAGAAGGGTTTTTTCAGGAAGTTTTCTTGAGGGAATTCATACAGGGGAGTTTTGTAGGTTTTTTGTTTAAAAAAAATCTTAAATATTTTGTTTCCCTTCTATGAAAATCTTTAAAGAATGCAGAAAAGCATTCTTAAAATTTCGAAAAGAAAGAATAAATGTATTAGCTGATTAGGTTGTATAGTCATTAAAGTGTGATGATATTTTCCACTGAGCAAAGAAATGGAACAATGACATTTTCCTGTTTACATTTCTGTCATAGTAGCAGTTTTCCACTTTTTTTTTTTTTTTAAAAAAAAAAAAGTAAGTTCTGAACATAAGGAGGCAGCTTACATGAATCAGGAACTGGGAAACTGGGTGATCTCTGACGATGGTCGTTTCTCTGCTTAATGCTTACAAGCACTGGAGAAAAGGCAGACTTTGTGGTTTCCTTCAGGTATCTACATTTCAGGACACTGATGCACTTGTTCGTGCTCACGGCACACGTGCAGGTTTCTTCTGCAAAATTAACAGCAGATCTGTGGCTCTTGACTCCAAGGAATGAGCTAGGGAAGCCAGCAGTATTGCGGCTTACAAAAAGTAGGTGCTCACAAAAGCACCAGGCTTGTACGTCTCATTTAAGCAAGGCTGTAAGTTCCAGTAGTGATGGCTGTGAACATTTCTATACACTTCAAGCATCAAATTTTCATTAACCTGGATTTTCAGAAGTTTCTAAAAATAAAACCTTCTCAATGAAATTTCCACTGAGTTACCAAATGTATCGGTGTGCAAAATACCCACAATATAGGTAAGAAATTATGTTAAGTTACACATCTTAAAATAAAGTACAGTGGTAGCTGTTCAGGGTTGTTCCCAGAATATAGCAGTATTTTGAAGCATATATTTCAGCTCTGAGATTTCAATGTATTTCAATTTTAAGAGCCTTACAGTGGTGATAATTTAAGGCATAGTATGATTAAAATGATTTTATTATAGAAATACATTTCTGTAACACAGTTAAATATATACTTGTTTTGAAGGTCCTTCATATCATCACAACCTTGAAATATAATCTTCCTCCCCATTATAATTAAGCTTACTACTTTACAGATACAACTCTATGTACTTTAAATTACCAAAAAAAAAAGACACTAAAGTCTCTAGTCTTTGATGCCAACAACTCTGGCAGCGTGATGACTACAGTACATGGCCTCACAAAGGTGGAACGCGCCTAAAATGTTTACAAATGCTATGTTATTAAAATCTCTTTCAAAGCTTCATTTCCCTTGATGAAATGAATTCCGATCACAAAAGCACTTGGAAAAAAATGAGTTAGCAGTACTTATTTAATGTAACTACAACTCTTACTCATTATGCATTTTGCCACAATCCCTTCTATGCTCTTAAAGACTTTGAATCTTCTGCCTCTGGACACGCAAACCAGAAACCAATTTGCAACTGAAGAAAAAAAAAATCACTCCAATTTAATTCTCCCACATTACATTTTGATGAAGCCAAAGTCCTATTTCTTGTTTTAAGGCACTCCCACGGGGAGTTCTGAGCAAAAGATTCAGGGCAAAATATAGCCCATTTAAAAAAAAAAACATCTTTGACATTTCAATGTAAACTGAACTGTTCACAGCAAAGGCCTGTGTGTCGCTGCAGCCAGGAGGATCTGTGGACAGCAGAGCCCACTTATTCAGATGCCAAAGTCTACCTCAGTTTTACAAATTCAGTTATTAATTTTGGGCGACTTTAATTCCTACAGCAATAAACAGGCATCAGAGCACTCAGATATTTACAGAGGAGCAGCAGCAATAACTTCCTTGTTTTTTGCTATATATAGCATTTTAGTTTGTCACTACCTCACCAGGGACTGAAGCAGAGCTCCTGTAAGGCCATAGGGAACCGTGGCCAACACCAATTCATGGCTGCATCCTATCCATCGCAGAGAGGCCAAACTATCACACCATAACCAGCTGTCATCCTGCACCAGGTCGCTCCTGATTAAGCATGTCACCCTTCTTCCAAGTAAATAATTTGTTTGCTCCTAATTGCACTCTAAAAAAGAAAAAGGCACCAGTTTAAAGAAGCATACAATCCACACAGTGTCAGCTTTGAAACTGGCACTGACCTATTTCAGTTCTTTAAAAAAAAAAAAAAAAAAAAGTAAACCTCTAAAATCCTCTTAAAAAAATATACAGTTGCACCTAGGTAACAAATTTATAAGCAAACTTGTGAAGCAGAGTTTATCACAAAAGAAAGAGTCTGATGCTGACAGTTACCAAGTGTTGAGTGCTTCCTATTGTGGCCAACAGGAGCTGTGAAGCCTCAGTAACCTTCAGGGTACAACCAAAGTGATATAAATCATAAAAGTCCCTGAAAACAGGACAGAAGAGAGGAGGGGAAAAAGAGGGCAAGGAGAAAGCAAACAATTCTTCAACCTTCACAACATCACTATGAACACATGACTACATAAAGAAATATTGCTGCAAATGGGGTTCAAAGAACTCCACTTGTACTGAACGCTGCTGATCTCTTACTACAGTCTTGGCAGATAGGAAACCTGATACTCTGCATACACTATATAGAAACTTTGGTTTTAGTGGATACTTCAAGGGATGTATGGCCATCAAAACATTTTGGAAGGGGGCAAAGGAAACAAGCTACTTCTATAAAGAGGGAGCTATAAAGGATTTTATAACCTTCTAAATATTTTTAATTAAAACTATTACACTTTAGTTAAATTATGATGTCTAAAAAGACAATGTTATTTCTTGTATAGTACTCATAGTCACATCTGGTGCCTGCCCCAGGTTCCAATAGAGCGCTGATTTCAGTAAGACCACTTGAAAAGCAAAGAAACACAAGTTCCCTGAATGCAAAGTGAACAAACGCACAGAAGAAATAACAAGAGGATGGAGATGCCTCCAACCTGCAATGGCACATTCTTGCTCTCCTAGCCCGACATCACATACTGGCCTACTTCTGCCCCACTGGAGTTTCAGGAATAGCAACAAAGACAGAAACCTGTCCCATTTAGTCTTGCATTGTACTCCCTGGGGATTAAAGCACACTGGTTTTGACAGGCAAAGTTGAGAGCACTGCCCACCTAAAATCAAAGTGCACTGTCATATAAACAATGAAGTTACAAAATTTACAGGGCCAAAACAAAAGACTTTATTAGCAAACAAGTAAAGATTCATCATCACTTGTATTGACTTCAGAGAGGGGGGTTGAGGACTCTAACATTGGCACTTCCACAGAATGGCAACAAGCCGCATGAATACCCAAAGGCTCCTCCCGATGAGAATTACAGCAACACCGGTTTTGTCCATCCACTTGGATATGAACATTCACAGGGCTGTCTGAATAAGCAGACTCCCACTTTTTTAAGGGTAACCTACATGGCTCTTCACTCAACGGATGACTTCTACTTAAATTACTGCCTTCTGGGACAGTCCTCCTGGATGCTGACCCACCATGGATCGTTTCTGTAACACTTTCAGACAAAGGATCTCTGAAAGACTTTCCTGAATCCACTTTACTGGGCTGCTTAAGCTCACTGCCAGAGGTCTCAGCACCTAAAGATTTATCAGCGTGTCCAGTCTCAGGCTCTGCGTGTACAGCTGTGCAAGTATTCGGTAAGACATTCGAAGGTGATGGCTCTGTGATTTCAGTCTCTGGCTGCAAGCTGCTACATCCAGCTTCTTGTAGGCCCCTGGCATTGCCATGGGCATCTGCCTGTAAATTAGGTCCCTCGGGCGAAGGTGGGGGACTCCTGGTAGTCCCTTCAGCATGGTTAATGATTCCATCACCCAGTGTAGTCTGTGAAGTGCGGGCAGGTGTCAGGAGTGGGATCTGCCCTCTCACCCGAGGTCTGTGGAAAAGTCTGTTCCAGAGTCGGCCAAGGCGCCGTCGAGATGAGCTTCGTCTTGATGAGTGACGTCTCATCTGTCTCCTCATGGCTGTTCGGATGTTCTGCAGCACAGAGGCCTGTAACAGACAAACTGATTTCACATATACTCAAAAGACTTCTCCTAAGGCTTGTTCACTAATATCTCCCTCTTTCCAGAATTCTCAGGCTTGAACCCCGTGCCTCCATGTTAAATTTATATTTTTAATGAACCATGAACAATGTTCTGCCTCTACCAAAACACTCTTCCTTAAAGAGTGTCCGTAATGAGTTTAATCTTTATTTGTTTGCCTGTTAAGACACTCCACACCTGTTATCAGATCACCACCAAAGAACCAGACTACAGCCACCAAGCCCTCTGTCATCAGCAATAAGCAGAGGATTCTCCAAACTTGAGGACAACAACAAAGAAAGACTAGCTCAAATACTTCTACAACTGAGTAACAAACTACAGGTGCTTTATCGCACTAGGAACTGTATCACTTATTTTTGATGGGGCGAGGAAGATTTTTGAGAACTCAGCAGTGAAATAGCTTAATGTTTTCCCAGTTTTATGTATTTCTAAGTGAAAATTTTCTTATCACTTCAGACAGTTTTACAGTTTCAGCTTGGAAAGCCTTTTCTTCTGCTGACTTTCTGACCTCCTTCTCTGGTTCATTTTCAATATACAGCAAAACAGCATGTCCTTATCTCACTGCTGTTCCCTAGCAAACACGTTTAATGTGTTCAAAACTACCCACAGCACCAAGATATGCAACCATGATTCTTCACCTCAAAGTAAATATGCATTTTTTTAAGAGCACTTCCATATAATTAGCATAGCTTCATTCCTATTCTAAGAAAACACTTCCAGATCAATTCTAACTTATAGTAGTTTGGCTACTGCTAAATTCTTTGGTATTCATATCTCCGTACTTGTGATGCATTGTACACGGGGAAGTCTTCAACTGGGGGGATGAGCCCTTGTGCAATCAGCTGCCCATAGGAAGGTGGAGCTTCTCGCCGCACAAACTCTGCTTCGAGTCGTGTCATCTGTGTCTCAAATGCTCTGGAAATGAAAACACAGAAGGAAAAAAAAAACAGAAGAGCAGTCAGTTTGTCCTGCCACCCCTCACATTAATGCATAGAAACAGTGCAGAGGGCTTCGCAATAGCAGCTAAAAGACAAACCTTTATCTGGGCTCTGTGACAATCTTATCAGGATGATAAAATAAACAAAAGGAATAGGGTTAACACTTCAGGACAGTCCCGGTTTGAAGTCTGTGGCAACTGAAGGCTTTCCATATTGGAAAACATACACTAATAAAAGAGTTAACTTGTTCGCTTACCCCAGTAAAAGAGTTGACTTGTTCAGCAAGGACCCAAAGGTTATTTTTGGAAAATACAACATTTAGCATTGGAACAAGCACACAGAATGGGCACACCTGCAACTGCAGACCTGTGGCTGTCCTGCCAGAACTGAGGTCCAGAGGTTCCCAACATAGCACGGTGGCTTTTTCCAGCTCCTTCATCAGGCACATTTGATCAGGAGAGAACAAAAAGCACACTGTGCTGAAAACACTGATGCTGTCAGCAGCATGGCACAAAGCTGGTGCATGTGATGAGAGACAGGCATCAGAAAGCTCCTTACGACTTTCTCCCGAAGGGCAAAACCACAGTTGCAAAAACATACAAAACACAGGCAGAGGTAGGGGAAGGAAATTTCTCAGAACAGTTTTGTTTTGTTTTAGATTCAGGTACTGCCAGGCTGCACAATAAGTACATATTTCCCATAGATCATAAAAGAGCTGATATTCCCCTACTTCTGAAAATCTTGACTACTCTTCTCTAAGCCTAATGAAGTGACTACTACTTAATTGTCATCAATTTCTCAGATTGATTTCACAGTATTTTCCAAATTCTATGGTTAACAATTGACTTTCTTTGAAAGAAAAAAAAAACACTCAGCTATTAAAGCATCATAAAAACAAAATGCTTACCTGTATTCCCTGGTCCTCAGAGAGTATAATTTAAACGCACAACCCAATGCTATCACCAGCAGCAGGCCACACACCAGACTCCCGATCAGAGCAGCTGTGATGACCTTCCTGGGAACGATCACCAGGCAATTATGTTCATCACTTCCATCCTGGCAGTCTTCTTGGCCATCACAGCGCCAAGTCTCAAAGATGCACAGATTTGTACCACAATGGAAGTTTCCTGGCTGGCAAGAAAAGCAGTTTTTTTCATCTGAGCCATCTGGGCAGTTCTTTTGGTTATTACAGCGGTCAAGTATTGAGTAGCAAAGCCCACTGTTTCCTTCACATGGGTACTCATTCTTCTGGCAAGCTGGACAGTTCTCCTCATCTTTGCCATTTGGACAGTGCCACCAGCCATCACAATGCTGCTTGTCCGTGAAACACTCCTCATCACTTCCACAGGGGTGTTCCCAAGGGAGGCAATAGCCTTTCACCTGATAGGTTGCATTGAACCCGTGGCCAGTGCTCTTGGAGCGGGCATGATACGAGACAGTGAGCTGGCCCTTTGATGACTCCACGCTCACCGAATGCCTGTTGTTGTGATATGAAAATGTTTGCAATAATTTATCACCTCTCTCTCCGATGCCATCATACACCTTTACATAGTCATTGTAGCCTAACTGTAAGTCAAACTGCAACAAAACATGCCGATTATCTTGTGTGTCCACGTACCATGTGCAACGAAGGTCTGATCTGCTGTGATCAGCACGGAATAAGTCCGGGGAAGCAAAAGATCCGTAAAAATTACCCAGCCTTTTGCCACAGGAAAGATCAGGACAATTGTCTTCATCTGAACCGTCACTGCAGTCCTTAATGGAATTACACCTCAGCTCATTCATCAAGCACTTGGTGGAGTGGGCTACGCTGCACTGGAATGTTCCTAAGGGACAGATGCTGGATGGAGGCTCTGTCGGAGGGACAGTGCAGTTCCTCTCATCCGAGTTATCCCCGCACTCATCCATGGAATTACACTTCCAAGTACTGGGAATACACTTTCCGTTTGCACAGTGGAATTCATCTGACTGGCACACAGCCTGACCGATCTTTCCTGTGCGACAGGACAAGGAGAAAAAAAGTCAGTATCAAAACTTTTGGTACCATCTGATGTCACTTTTTAGTGTCTACACCCGTGTGTCACAAATCAGCTAGTCAGGCCAGCAGACTTCAGGAACGCTGTTAAAAGCTAAGTGGAAAAATATTGTTACCATGCTAACAGTCATCAAGATTGGCACACAAATCTTGTCAACAAAATACACTACTGTCTTCAAATTTTACCAAAGAGAGTGTAAGTGAAGCCAACAAAACTTTAAGGTTTTACCTCTAATATAAGAAAGGCGAAATCCCTGAGCCTGTCCTGAGCTTGATGCATCTGAGTGAAAAAATATCCAAACGTGATCCCTTGCAGAGATGAAAGATGGAGGGATGGAAGATCCACACACTTTGTACTCCTCTCTCTTTGAAGATGGGCCGATCATCAACCAGTCTACTGCACATTTCTGAGAGTCTTCCAAATCAAAATTCTTAAAACTGTTAGGAAGAAAAGACAACAAGTACCAAAATGTATCTGGAACAAGCTAAACAGAGGCGGAAAAAAAAAAAAAAAAAAAAAAAAAGACTGCAGCAGTTGAGCTTCTGCACCAAGCAACGCTGACATAAAGAAATCACATTCAAAGATAATGAAACACCTACAACATCTTGAGTACATATAAACATAGCTCTCAAATTCCCCCGGTTTGGAAAAGCACCCATCACAATGGCATAAACAGCATGCCACGTGGCTCCAAAAGCTGGAAGGATGAATCCTCTTTCACTCAGAGCCCTTAAACAAAACTGCTTCCTAAAACACCAATTCAAGTAAAAGCACAAGTCCAAAATACATTATATGGAAAGCAGACTAAATCATTTCAGTTTTTTCTGACCTTAAGATCTGTTAAACAATGGAATGAAATGGGAAACTACCATCTTAGAAAAAGAGCAATAGGGAGCGGTACAAAGAACCCTAAGGGGACAAAGAAGTGAGACAAAAATCAAATTTCCAAGCTGTGGATAAGCAGAGAGAAGACAAGAAGAGATGAGGACATCAAGCAGTGCAAATGGAACAAAGTCTGTAACACTACCATTATTTACAATTATTTTAGACTAAAATATTCCCTTTCTGGGAATGCAAATGCAGAGCGAATGAGCCTACAGCCTTTTAGAGTCAAGCATCCAGCTCTTCTGCTGACCCAAGCTCAATGGCTAATCAATAGCAGCTTACCTAGGGCAACCAGGTGCCCGACTGCAGAACACCAAACACAAACAAATAATGCTCCCTAACCTGTACCTCAGGAACCACACGGGGTATTTCTTCAGTCTGATGGAACAGATTACATTTGCATTCAGTAATCTGCAGTGACAATAGCTTTGCACAGAGAAGCACAGCTCATTATGAAAGGGCACACTGTTCAGGACACTAAGAAATGTATTTTGTTCTTCTTTCACATAACTCAGCTACACACAATTAACTTGGTAGAAGTCTGTGCATACTTGATGGACAGAAAATCAGAAAGACTGAAAAGCTGCTATGAAACAGGGATCTTCTTCCACAAAGGATTTCTCACAAACATAGAAGAGGAATTATTTGAAAAAGATAAACAGAAGATAATTTTCTGTTATCACGGGGTATTTACAAAGGGCTGTAAATGCCTCCCAGATCTTGCTCTTTGATGGTGAAAGGGAAAGAACAGCAAGTGTGTGATCTAGGCAGTTCATTAATTCATTTAAGCACGAGTCCCAGCCTAGACACAGCTGAAGGTTCTACCAAAACATACCAACTTGGAAACTCTGCAGAAAGAAAAGTTATCAGGAACAGAAAGACAAGTAAGAGAGCCCTGAAAGTGTTAAATTAAAAGACGTCCAACAACTTGTCAGACACAAATTTCTCCTTCCTCTTTGCTAACTCTTTTTCTTCCATCACGCTCTATGTACGTTCCCAGCTTGGAAGAAATATTCCCACAGTACCTGATTCTTTGCTATAAGCAATCTCATCAAGCTTTTGAAATCAGCATATTTTGCAAGGAAGTTTTCGGTGACTCCAGTCAGAATAAAAAGATTGAAGCATTCAACCATGTAAAGGTAAACTAAAGAACACCTCTGTGCCAGGCGTTCTGCAAAAACTTCTTAACGACCAAGTATACAAACTGGCACCACAGCATGAAAAGGAATTATACAAAGCAGCTGTGAAACTACTGCTTCCCACTTCAAGTCTTTTGCAAGAGATTTCAGACAGCATTAATGAGCTACCACAGTGGTTTCACTTTATTTAACTTATTTTGGTATCAAAAAGGGTTTCTATTATTCACTTGGAGAATATTTGTAGGGTTTTCTTGTCAAAAAGACTTTTTTGGCAAGTATTAGAAATATCTATCCTCCCAACAGAATATGTAACTAAAGGGAACAGTCAGTCACTAAATCAAGTAATGGAAACTCACAACTGGGTGGGTGGGGGAATAACCAGAAAAACTCATGCTTGTGCAAGACAAATAAGATCATTTACGTCTTTTGATCTTCTATAGAGATTTCAAATGTACCAGGAACAACCTTACAGAGCTAAACAATTTGTTCTCCTACCCTGCCCAGCTACCAGCACTCCCGCCAGGTCTCACGGCTCATTCATTTTCACCACTCTACTCAAAAGAGCTACTTCTGCTTTTTGCAGGTAAGTATCCATCAAACCCAGAGGAGAATTTGCCTATATAAGAAGTTGTCTGCATCTTACATTAAAATGTGGGCCTTTTTCCCAAGGATTAACACTTCTAAGATTCACAATAAGGAAGAAAAAAGTCAGCTACACTGGCATGCCTTGTTTGCAATCTCTTTTGCAAATGAGCAATATATCCTGAGAGCTTGTATTTGTAAATAATTAACACTACATCTGTTTGCACCTTGAGAACATCACATTGTACACTGCTAATAGAGGAGAAGGACAGTTTATGATGAAGGGTGAGGAATAGGTGAAGATGAAGAATAAACTTTAGTTCCATTTTCTAAAGTAAAAGCACAAGCATACAGAGGATAATTCATTTTCCTGAGCATCAACTGTGGGTCTGAGATTCAGAACAGAATCCCAGATTTCTCCACTCAGAAATCCAAGCTTTAGCCACAAAACCATCTGAGTACATGGCTGATGAGGCAGAATATACTTGCAGGAAGGTAACACCTTTAACAGCCTTCCTGAAAACACCAACACAGAGCAATGCACAGTTACTGAAACAATTGCCTTGGTATTCAAAAAACTGTTGATATAAATTATTCACAAGAATGACCTCTTTTCTAAAAGTAATAAGCACCTTAACCACACAATGGTGCCTGAAAGTTTGAAACACCATTCATAAACACAATTTCTCTGAAATAAAAGTGTTCTAATTTTGATGTAAAGTTTTATATACAATAGATGCCATGGCAGTTGTAAAATTTCCGAGGGCAAAAGCAAAGTCAAAACAATTGTTCTACTTCACACAGACTATAATCAGACTTATTTGAACAAATTATTCTTTGATTAAGGCATTGTCACTCTATAACAATCTTCCACCAGCATCCTTTTAAGTTATATTGTTGTCAGCAGAAGCCAATTTTGCCCCATCTAAATTGACGGTGATTTCACACAAGTCCAAAAACATAATATGTTTGACTGAGCCATCAACCAACCTCCCAAGAAAAAACACTCCTTTATGACAAAATATGAAACAGCATGTATACAAATGAGTGCATGTGGAAATATAGCAAATTGGTTTTCATTTTATAACCCATTTGCAACAAGGTTTTGTGTCAGAAGTTTCTCCCATATTAGTATGACATTAAATAGCTCACTGATTTATTTTACCTAAGAGTTCTGAATCATGCATTCAACCTCTCCTACTCCACTTCTTTCATCATCTGTAATTAGATCTAGAGCTGCTGTTAGTCTTCTGAAGAATAATTTAATTCTGCTACCCACAAAATAGAGCACAGGAACATTTACTTATTCAGTTGAACTTTCTCAAACTGTAACGCAATTTTTTCTGCCAAAAGGATCAGCCCAGCAGTTGAATGATTGATGGTGTAGAATAGAAATAAGGGAGAAAATCTCTTCTGCACCTAATTCCTTTAAAAATATTAATTGTATACAGAAGTACAAGAATAGTCCATTAAACATTGGGATTATTCAAACCCTGAGTATCAGAACAACTCAGTGTGAACTGACAAATAGCACAATCTGCTGTTACAGAGTGGCAGAAATAGGTAAAATCATCTCATTTTTCTTTCAGTGGTATGTTACTGAAAAAAAGTTACCTCCCACACTGAGCAGGACTCCGGGAACTTACAATGAATTACAGGACTGGTTGCATATCAAATCCGGCCTACAAATTTACTCAAACGAAGCAACAGTAGCCCACAATTATATTTTCCTATTAACTGTCAAGTATTTGTACATTTCTGGAAGGAATTCCACTAAACCAACTTACAATAAATAGTCATTTATGCCCTGTAAGAAAAAAAAAAAAAAAAAAAAAAAAAAACAACACCACCTGCAAAAACTAATGCTAAACAGAGCTAAGCTCTTTTTGCCATCTGCACTGAAAGGAGCAATAGCAGCTAGAGAAAGAAAAGTACTTCTATAAATAATACAAGGAATTCCCTACAACTCTTAGTAATTTAAGAATGAGCAACTACAGATTAAAGCTGGGGAAAAAAGTACTCTTAACTGTAAAAAGGCACGCATGGGATGACCAGAAATATGAACAAAAAACTGTAAACTGCTGAAGGCTCAGCAGATGTAAAATCTGAATGAAAGTAGGAACAAAAGAGAGTCCGATTTGGCCCTCTAAACTCATTAAAAAATTGGAGAATAAATATTATGGGTAGATCAGTAGAGCACAGTCCCAAAATAAAACAGACTGGCCAATTAAGCAAGAAAAGTTACTTCTATTTGCCAGCCTCTCACAGCAAGTGCAGACTGTGAACAACTGATGACTTAATTGGCTCATTAAAAACTTCTGCTTAACCACTGAAGCACAAGGCCCTGGAAGTCAGGCAATCTCTATTCTGCTCCCCACTCCCAAGCACCAATCATGTAACCTCGGGCAGGAGACACAGGCTGTTTTTCTTCAAAAAGCTGAGCCCATGCAACTTAAATACATGGCTGTCATGACTTTTTCCCATTAATGTCTAATTCTGAAACACTGTGAGTTCAGTAAGTAAAATACAAAGCAGTCCCTTGAATTCATCGTATAAATATAGAGCATCAAGCCTTTACAAGTACAGGCCTTGGTTTTACTCAGAATCTGAAGCTCAGATGGTATTTTTTCCAAAGCCAATGATGCAAATCACTGAATTGAAAGCAGCAAAGGTGATCTCCCCCCTCAATTACTAAGAAACAGCTTGAGTGGGTCACTAAGTAGATCACTTCTCATTACTCTTATCCTGAATTCTGAACACGGAGAACATTTTACTCTCAGTCCCATAAATTTCTATAATAAAAAGTAATTCATTTATACTGTGCCCACATCTGTGTTAACTGCAAGAATCGGATGCTAAACAAAAATAATCTTTTTCTCAGATGTAAAGAAACATACACATATAAAGCCTGTAAAGGATGGTCCAGAAAGGCAGTTACTGCATATAACATCTTTGTCTCATCTTACACGATTTTATGTAGCCCCCTGTGAAAATAAGACGTAGAACTAGAGAAAATTAGATAAAATTGAGTAGTTTCAAAAACAGTAACTAGTAGACTACTGATCCGAATACTAAGTGGCACAACATGATTCTAGAAAATAGTAGCTACACGCTAATTCTCTGATCTCTACAGCATGATTCTATCAAACACACACACTTGGAAAAAAGTAGGAAAACGAGCAGAATTAACAGAGATAAAAACAAGAGAAAACATGCTGCCTGTTCCTGTGAAGACTCTCCCAAGGATTCAAAAAAAAAAAAAAAGTAAACTATAAAGCAAAACAGTAAGCATGGAAATGTGAGGATATGAAGAAAATCAATACAAACATGGAAAGCAGGTATTAGCAAAGCTTCTAAATGACACATGTCCACAGATGACAGCATCTTACATCCACATCTAGATCTGGGTACTGGTCTATTAAAAGCTGCTGAATAACAGGTTTATAAAAAAATGACCACTGACTGCAAATGTTTTAGAAATCACAACTACTTTCAGCTGCAATTTTATCTCTTAGTGACTCCTGCTGTATCCCAAATATGCTGCTTATATAACATTGCTGTCTTACCGTCAATGAGAATTCAAGATCAAGGGAAATGCGTTCAGTATAACATAACACAAAGGCGGTAGCTTGCTTTTTTTTTTTTTTTGCTTTTTTATTTTTAAACAACCTGTCAAAATCCAGATCTTATCACAAGAAATGTGTTTGATTTTCCTAGGAAAATTAGAAAAGCTACTATTTTATGCTCCTATCAGCACACTGCTAGGACAAGAAGCATAGCATTCGCCAAGAGGAAAAAAATGTTTGCATTTGAACCCTGTTTCCCAGTTTGCCTATATCATGCTAGCCTAGGGAAGTCAGCTCCTGCTTTTACGTCCTTCGCATTACGAGGGCTACATCCTTCTAAAGAAATCCTCAGATGCTGTAACGTTTTGCATTTCATATACTGGAGTGAGTCATTCCAAGTACATTTATAGTCGGAAACGTAGCACTACAACACGTCTGCTACCCACAAGGCAAACTACTCCCTAGGATGTAAACACATAGCTCCCATTGTTTTCGTTTGCATATGAGGGCAGGATATGGTTGTGTATCCACTGACAGAAAACAAACCCATTAAAAAGAAATCTTTCAAAACTATATTGCTGCTGCACACATTCAAACTGTGTATGCTTTATTACCAGTTTCCTCATCTTGCTTCCCTTCAATTTTTTAGCCTCTATCACATCCACACTTGCAGAAGAGAACCCTAACTGGGAGCTATGAGACGTTTTCATAGCATAGACTGCAGTACTATTCTCCAGAGCCAAGTCCTGTGTCTCATTTGTATGCTTCCTCAGAGCTTCCAACAATCTCTGCTTTGAAACAAATTCCCCAAGTCCAATACAATTTAATGGGGTTTAAAAGCGTGTTTCTATTTATGGATCTCAAATGCTGGCAGGTATCTACTTCCTTACTTTTGATGAGTAGTTCCTATTTTGAACTACGGATGGTGGAGCCCTCCTATTATTCCATCTGTGGCAGATTTGTTTTTAATTGCTGAGCATCTGCAGTTGAAGAGGTTTGCAGTCCTTTTAAGCAGCTGAGCAAAGAATGAGCAGATGGTGTCAAATACAACAGTACTAAAAAAAAAAAATCAAACAAAAAACCTTTCCTAGTTTTTTTTTTTTTTAATAAGCCATTCTTGGTTTGGGAAGGATACTACAATTAGCCCAATGAAACTAAACAAATTCACACTATGCTTATATTATAGCCTAAAATTCTTAACGAACCATTTGTAATACATTCTAGTCTTTTCTGAACAGCATTTTTATAGAAAGGGCTGAAATTGTGCCACAAATGCTAACTATTATTTAATTCTGTTGGAAATAAATATTAAGCAAAAAAGCATGTGTCTTTTGGTTAACAAGCAACAATAAGTAATGATTATCTTCATCTGACAATTAAATACAGCGGCATTTCAAGACATTACAGAAAAAGCCATTTTTTGCTCTAAGAATCTTAAATATCCCACTGAACTAAGAATTTTAATACCACACCCTGCTGAGGCTGCTCCAGACTTCATAGCCTTCACCTACTCCTATTTATAGGCAATGAAGAGAAAGGTGACTACTTAATGTGAGTAAACATATCACTGTTTCCCACCTCCTCATCTATCAGAGGTGGATGAAATCTCACACAAGTATTGTGCAGATAAATAAATTAGAAGACTACAAAGAAGATTTGCATATATAATAATGGATGTCAGGAAAAACTTACAGAAACAAGATAGTGGAACATTTCTAAAATGCAGGTGGGCAACCTGCAACCATGCTCCAGTGCGATCAAGTACAGCTTCCATCCTTCAAGCATTCGGTAGCTCTGATAAACACCCTGATATTGGTATATCAGATAAGAACTCACACTGTCTCATTTCAACAAAGCAATCTGTTATCCATACGGAATATCACAAAACATACCTGATCGTTATCATGTCTCCTCGATCTCCTTGAATGTACCAGCTGCAGTTTACACCTGGAGGATAGTTTAGTGGCCAAGAAGGACTATAGATGACTCCCCGTCTCTCTGTGTGCTGTTCAAGTTCTCCACTGCAAGCAGCTGTTAATAAGGGGGAAAAATATTATTAATGCTTCACCTAATCAACAATTCCCATTAGCTACAAGAGCTTTCATCAATTTCTGGGGATTGCAGACAAATGAGAGTCAATAGTTTCATCCTTTTACTACTTTCTTCCCTGCCCCAGTTTTTAATTAAGACACCCACTTGAAGCACAGGTAAGCATAACCTGCATTTCAACGCAGGACCAATCAATAACCTTGTATGAATCTACCAAAGGCTACAATCAATATTACTGCATGGATCTGCCAAGAGGATGTAACACAGAAATCCCTCTAACCAGCTTCCAAAAATTTGGGTATGACACCCACTGACTGGAGAAGATCCACAGTTGGTGTAAATACCTAGAAGCTTCTTTTGCTACAGCCTGTTCCTGGCCGCATCATTCATTCTCCTAACAGATAGACACAAAGACTTTGTAATGGTTAAAAAAATCCCCAGCAAAGGAAGAAAAAGTGTAAACTCGACTCTGACGTCAAATGTTTTCATTGAGAATTCCTCAGTACTCTGAATTCTTTCTGAACTCCCACAGATAGCAGAAGTTTTCCAGACAGGGAAAGTAGCAAACAGGGCTAAATAAAGCTCTATATTTTCAAAGTCCTTTCAGATCTTCCTATGGAAAAGAGCAGACCAATTAAAGCTACATCAAATACTAATAGTTTGTAATTAAGCAATTCAAAAATGAAAGTGAAATGTTCCAAGGACAAGAGGGAAAGCTCTTCTGCTGGGAAGATGTACTCTCAGTAGACTACAAGCGGGGAAATTCTGTGTAATGCAATAGCTATTTTGAACCTTCTCCAAATATATTTTTAAAACTATCTTTAAATCAAATGACTATCTAGAGCATGACTTGTGGATTGCAGCATAATATTCCAATTTTTGACAAGTTCCATTTCTCACAGATTAAAAAGGTGCCAATGAAGAAAAGGATGCCTACGCCTGAAGTTCCCTCACGCATACACACATTGTGTTTGAGGGCACACAACACAGAGAATACACCACACCACAAATCACAGACTTGCAGCATTGGTAAAAAATCAGCCACAAACACATCATTTTTGATCCACAGCCAGGACCAGGATCAGCTGCCCTGGAGGGACGGGGTGAAGCTGTGCTGGCAGAGCCGCTCGGCTGCAGTGGAGGCAGGTGCAGGGCTGCCTGCAGAGCGCCCGGCTGGGGATGGGGCCAGGGCCTGGCTGCAGCATCCCCCCCCGGTAAAGCCGTGCCTGACACTATTCTGTTTGTTCACAGTAAGCACTTTTGAAGTGAGAGCCACAGGAATATAAAAAGCATGAGGTGAGTCATCTACCTGAGGCAAAACATATAAAAAGCCATTATTTTCACCCTCCAAGCAGGGCATTGCACTGAAACGTATGTACATAATTCCTCCTAGTTTCAAAGACCACAGAAACTTACAGAATACATAAACAGAAGTAAACAGCTATTTTACAAATATTTTTCTGTAAGGCAGTTACAAAAAATACAAGAAAATCTTTGTTAGCACATTGCTAAAACCAGAGAGGCTCCACACTAGACACTGACAAAACACAAAGATGCAATTACAGAATTATAAAAGCAAATCTAAGATCCACAGGATTTTTCAGCTACCATTCTTGATCTGTTTCATTACACACACCACATCAGCCTACTCAGGCCCTTAAATGTGCTCCTCCACACACTTGTCACTGCATAAACACATCACAGCAGCACGCGAGGACCTAGAGCTAGCAACCACATAAAGGGGCTGGAAGACTGCATTTCAGAACTGCCAGCTTACCAGAACTTCTCAATGGGAAGGAGACGGTATGCACAAAGCCAACAGAACAAACACATCACACAGCACTGTATCAGAGGCTTCCAGTACAGCTTTGCAAATATTTCTGTTCCCCTTGTACCAACCACTGCTGTGGATTAATAGCCTGTGCTGACAGTGTATGCATCAGAGCAGAGAACAAAACCAAGAGCTACACAAAGCTCATTTTAGCTTCTATCTGAGGAGGTGCCATCGACACACTGGTGACTCCACACGAGCACCTTTACTCACATTCATCACTGCAGTTCAGCAGTCTCTATTTCCTAAATACTTGCTCCTCAGCTCTAGAAGGCATTTACAAAGACAAATCTGACACATCCCAGATTTTCTTAAGGAATGTCATGAGCAGCTTTTTCTTTTGCAGCAAAGTACAGTTCCCTAATTCCTAGGCGGTGGATCTGATCCAACATGACAGTTTCTCAGTGCAAAACACTTTTTCTTACTAACACTGCACATCCGCTACAAACATGGGACACAAAAAGAAGAACAGATAAAACAGAAAGATTTTCTATTTTAACAGCAGCATTGTAGCTGTGAAAATCTGCGACCACGAGCATGGCGAGGGCTGCACTCACACCATACACCACTTTGGGTGGTTCATCTCACATCACTCAATATTTTCTCATAGTTTTACTGTTCCAATACACAAGCATTTCAGAATCCCACTACCCAAAATTAAAAGGACAACTGCTTTACTCTCACAAAGACTCCTCATTTGCATGGACCACTAACCTTAATTCATACTGCCAAAGCATTTATTTTAAGGATGTGTGTGTAGTCCACTGAACCTACTGCAACAAACTGAGGAGGGGACACACACAGTGAACTCCTACTCTGTCTACCCAAACCTCACTTCATTTGCCATATGCCTTTGATGCCTCTCATTTCCCATCAATGCTCATCGCTATGGCATTTGCAATAGGTCAATAGATCTCCTTCCTAACGAGTCGTCTCTGCCTCTTTCCTCCTTGTGCACAGACTGCTGTGTGGTAGACCAGGTGAAGCATTCGCACGCTGCTTTAGAGCAGCTGTTCTTTCACCAACATAAATGACAAGTTTATTTTGAAAGAAAAACCTACACTAAGCGAAGCCTTCGGTGCAGGCAAGAAAACAGAAAAACCACAAGGGCACATTTTCATACTGCTGGGGCTTCAATGTCAATGCAGGAGCCTCAATTCCCTTCTCAGCTCCTGGCCATGAAGCACAGAGAACCACATACCTGCATGAACTATTGTGTTAGTACACTGGGCTTCAGCATGACAGTGGGATACCTTAAGCGAACTGAACAAAAAGTCTTTTCAAACTGTCAAAACATCTAAAGGAAAGGGAAGTCTCTAAATAGAAAGGCACTCTCCTGGATTCAGAAGGTCTTATCAGTGACAATGCACACCAAGAACAGTGACAACTTTTTTGCAACAAATGTTTCTGCCTTTATGCACAAACCTAGAAACAAAGTGAAAACCCCGTTTACTGAAAGCCCAAAACAGCTCACGTTTTCCACGGTCTGGAGTACTGAAAAAGCATAACGTAAGAAAATACCTATCCCTGGACACACAAACCAATTCACCAAAATTCTACTGAGATGTTTTTTTAAAATATATGTATTCTGAAGACAAACAATAATGAATCTTTTATAGATTAAAAAAAAAACAAACAGACAACAAAAAAAAAAACTTTCAATGCCAGAAGAGGTTTGAGTTCAGAGTTTCCATCAAGCAGACATAAATCTTAATGAGGCTCTTTCTGTAATGATTAAATGGATTTCTTATACTGTAAAGAGCAGTAAATTCCCCCTGCTAGTTAAATATGCCACTAACTCTTGCTACTAAAAACTTCCAAGAAAGTTTCCATAACATTACATGAATAACATCGTTCTTATTTTTTGCAGAAGTAACTATAACAGAACAGACGTTGAACTCCACCAGAGGACAGCACAGTTTGTGCTGGGGTTACTAAGCTGAGCAGGAATAAATTTTCAGATGACCTTAGCAGAAAATAAATCCTGCCGTTTTGCACCCTTCTGTGATGGCCCAGGGTCTGCCCCAGTCACAGATGACACAGCCCAACCATCTGCTCCAGGATAAGGGATGGTTTGCACCTGCCACAAGGATCTTTCTCTGAAAAATTAACATTTGGCAACGAACGCCTCCTTAGTAGCTGCCTCAAGGCTGGCAGAAAGCTCTCTCCCTAAGTTCTCTGAGTGCTCCCTCAAGGAGTGCTTGCACACGTTGCTTAACACAGCTCCCTTACACGTGTGGACAGAAAGGCCTGAAGACTCCCCTTCGTTTCTTCCAGTCTCACAGCCAGCTGCTGCTGCCCCCGAGCCCAGAACCAGCGAAGGCACAGCCTGAGGGTTCAACTCACTGACAAAACCCGAGCTGGCGCTCCGCTGGTCCTACAGGCTCAACTGGCTCACCTTGAGCTCGGGGAAGGGGACGCAGTGGGAGGGCTGCTCCCTTCCAGCAGCAGCAGCAGCTTTAATGGCCTGAAGTAGTAGTACAATGCAGCTCAGATGGTGGCTCGGCCGTGCCCTGCAGAACTCATTACTGCTGCTATTACTAGCTTTCTGAAGAGAAACGCCGCTATGCCTTACTGTAGAGATCAAATCTGTAATAGCTGCTTTGTCAGGGCACGCTTAGGACAGCGAATATCCCTCCCCACTTTTATCAGGGCTCCTGAGGAACACCTCCTGCAAGAGGGTTCCCGACAGGGTTATCTGCCTTATAGCTGCACCAGCCTAACCCGCTATCCTCCACCGCACAGGTAGGAGAAGCTGGACATGAATCAGACGTGTTGACCTTTTATGATCACTTTTCACCGTGCTCCAGTTACACTGCCAGGAGACAGAGTAACTCAAAGCTGTATCAGGACAAGAAAACATGAAGGCTACAGTACTCTAAGGTTTTCCTATACTTAAAAGAATAAAAGTGAAATGTTACAACTCTGTTTCTAGCGAAAGAACAGCATTAGAAAGCAGAAGTGCCCACTGCACGAAGTGTTACGCATTTCAGGCTGAGGCAGTATCACCAGCCTAGGTCAGCCACTGTATAATTACTGAAGTTACACTTCATAAACCCATATACCACACAGCCAAGAGATGACAAGCTCCATCCAAAGCAAAGAACAATTCAGGCAGAACAGACTGGGACGTAGGTCACATTCTGGACTTTTTCCAAGGAAGGAATGGAAATACAGTGTTGCAAAGAACAAATGTCCTATGTGGTGCATCAAGCTCCCCCCAAGCTAAGCCTAAGGAAGTCACCTACTCACAAAATTACTACCCTTTCCACATTTACATCTTCTCTCAAACCCCCATGTTGACTGGCATGCTCCAATTCCCACATTAATCAAACCACTGCCTTACAATTGTTTTTGGTTTTCCATTTCCTTTCCTCCTATTTCCCATATTTGGTTATTCTGTTTTAATTTAAGTCATGACCTCTTTGGGCATAAAATGTGTCTAACAACGTGACTATGGATTGACAGGCACAAGTGGGCCCTTATCACTAAGAGGACCCTGATTATAACGCTCCAGTAATGTCAGTAAGCTACAGTACTGCTATGGAGAAGAAAATTACACTCAGTGCCATGATTCTGGTTGAATTTCCACTCTGAGATTCATGAGATATTTTTAACATTCTGGTTTTAGCTCCTCCAGGAATGGGCCACCATCCCCAGCTTGGTATTCCTAGGTACATTTCCTAAACACAGATTTTTCCCCAAGCAAATCAGCACGTACTGTGACCTTAGCCTCAAGCTTAAGAGTTTTTTTTCCTAGCACTGTGACACCGATGGGAGTCCAATAACCAGTCCAGCAAGACTTCAAAGTTCTAAGCTTCCTAAAATGTCACTGTTACTCTCTCTCAAACAAAGGTCAAACTGTTTTGTTTAAAGACCTCTTCACATGGCAAAGAAACAGTAACAACTTCAAAAGAACAATAAACACAAATAAGAAAAGTATGTCTTACCTAATGAGGTAACAGCACTCTCTATCTTCCCAGTCAAGAAGAGATTCACTGTGTAAAGAAAGAAAAATAATGTTTATACAGTTTCCAGTGGCACAGGGTGGCAGTTAGTAGTCAACCATTTCTAAGTGTTTGCTGCAGCGTTAATACAAATATATTGCAGTCTTCCAACAAGAACTTAGCTTATCTACACTGAAAATTCACATAAATCAACTCCTATCCTTCACTGTGGCTATAAAAAGGCAACACACAATGTTAGTTTAGTATCTGTCAACAGAAACAACTGCCATTCCTCTCTCTTGTCTTCCATGGGATTGTTGTTTTTTTAATCGGGGAAGACAGAAGAACAATTACACTAAAACATTCATAATCACAGCTAGTCACTTTACCTGCTTAAGTGCTGGAAAATAATTAACGAGCTTGTTACCTTTAAATACGTCGCCTCTGAATAAAGCAAAGTTTGTTCCTCTTAGGTAAATGTCACCTTGAAAATAAGCTGCAAAAGCTAATATGATTAACTTGACTAATCAACAGCAATGAAGTTTTCAAAAAGGTCCACTGGCAAAATCAAAATAGGATAAGGTGGTGCTTACAATGCACATCCCACTTACAAATTAGTCTCTAAATACTCTTCTTGGATGTCTCCTCTCACAATATATGTATCATTAGAGTGATCTGATAAGAGGGGCTATTGCCAGAAAGTTTTGTTCAGTGTTAAGATGTACTTCCATAGAGTTTCCCCATAGATTCTTCAAGGCACTTCTCTAATGATTACAGTGCACTTCACTAACTGCTCTCATCTCAGCAGCATTCCGTAATCTACACAGACAGCTTATTAATAACATGACAAATGTTAAAGCAAATTAGAAAGGTTTAAAAGGTTACCGAAACTTAATTCCCAACATCCCAGCCAGGCACACCCTTTGGCTTTATTTTGCATGTGTTAAGTCCTAAATCCTTCTATAGCTGATCTGTCAGCAAACATTTAGAAAGAAAAATCATTAAAAAATGAACAATAGGAGAAAATAGGAACAGAAACTGGCCCTGTTTCCAACAGTCACTGGGAAGCTACTGGCAATTAATACTATTTATGTACCAGAGCAGCATGCCTGAATACAGGCCCCCATTGTCTTAGACACTGCCCAAACATCACAAGACAACGGCCCTTGCTCCGACCACCTTCTGGTAGGACTTAAACCAGCGCGGGAGAAAGCCAGTACCTAGCACTCAAGGGCTGGAAGTGGAAATGCTAAAACCAACCCTCAGCTTGCCACTGCAAGTAGCCCAGGCACGGCTTTCACTCGTGGACTCACTCTGTTAGCGAATTCCAGCAGCTGAGATGCCTACAGCACCTGTTCCAGGGCTTACACCTGGATGTCCACAATTCTTCCTTTCCAAAGCCAGAGCTCCAAGAGCCCCACGCAGGCAGGGACCTCACAGGCATACAAACTGCTGCACACCTCAGTCAAGGCCAGGCCCTACAGAGCAGAGAACAACTGCTCCCAGCGCTGCCCTTCACAGAGGAATGGCATTACTGACAAGGGGGCATCACCACAAACACAAGGGGAGCTCCTTCTGAATGGCTGCAGGATGGAGTTTTTTAGCAGCGCACAAGGGAAGGACAGCAGCTGAATAACAGCATACGTACGCTGTGGCTTGAGAAGAACCACGCTCGAGCTGCAGATTTGTGCTAATAAGCATTAACACTATGTTCAAAGGACCTTAATAGCACTGATTTTATTACATAATTAATGCACAGCAACATTTGTTACACGATAATGACAACGTGCTATGTAATTATCTCCTTTGTTTCGCAGCGCCAGCTCGCTCCAGCAGGTCAGCGAGCGCACCTAGGAGCGATCCCCGGCCCTGTCCCAGGTTCCTGCTCCGCTTCCCAAGTCAGCTCCGCGGCAGAGCAGCGAGTCCACACGTGACAGACGTGGGATCGCAGCACTAACGGCAACACATGGTTTCCTCACGCGGTATGAAAGCACCGCTACTCCTGTAACCATAGTAATTTAGTCATAAAGGCTGAGAATAAATTAACCAGTGGTTAAGTCGCTAATTTGATTTTATGAAAATTAAAATATTTTGCTCCAAATAAAGTAGAGGAATATACTCTGCAAAACTGTTAACAGCCAGGACTGAAGGGACTGTTTGAGAGGCATGGGTCTGTTAGTGGCACCCTGCAGCCTTTCCACGTTTCCTACTGAACCTCCCCAAGGTAACAGAACACAAGCTCCCAAGCAGAGGCTCCCTCACGAGCCTGACCAAGGCCGCCCATGCCCTTTAAATGGAAATAAGCAGCATGAAGACAAGGGCCTGACAGAGCGGAACCAGATGACTCAGAGCCACGGTACTTTCTTCTGAGCACCGTTAAACAAGCAGCCCTAGCTTACCACCAGCAAGACAGAGTTATAGGCAGCACTGCGCACCGGGCCTGGCACACAACCAAAAAAATACACCCCCCAGAAATGTTCTTTCACCTATGCAAATATAAAACATCTACTGGCTGTCACTGCAAGTTTCCTTTCATTTTCAAGTTCCTTTACACTAAGAAGCCAGCAGTCAAGAATAGTTCTTCAGAATAAAGGTCTTTCACATCAGGTACTTTCCCCAACATCTGCTTTCCTCACTCTCGGTCTCTCTCATGACCATATACTCAAACCGCACGAGCGCCATAACCAGCATCTTCTGAAGCTCTCAGAGGCCCAAAAGAAGCCATTCCGTGCGGGTTTTCTCACCTCTTGTCAAATTAAAATCCCATCCAAACAAAACCAGTGAGAGACCAGGGGTATGCCAGAAAGTTTTCTAGGTGCTCTTTTTCATAACAGTCGGGTAAAATTATGGGAAAGCCAGAAAAGAACAGAAGCACTTCAGTTGGCTTGAACTCCACGTGGGAAACTGACTGTGCCGTTCATTTGGATTGCTAAGTAATTGTCAGGGTGAAATTTTCAGCTGGGAAAGCAGTTATTTGTACGGGAGAGAAATTTGCATCTTGACGCCTCTGAACCAAATGACAGCTACCTGTCTTTTCCCACAAGCAGGAGAGACATTGACTTTGATGTTTTGATCACTTCCCTGTTAGGTAACTTTCTATGCCCTCCAGAATTTCTCAAGAATGAGAAATGAAATGGCCTTACGGAAGAACAGTTGCAACAAACCCAGTTCCAGTCTCTGGAGCAGCGGTGTACAGCTGAGGTCACACATAGCAATGGTCAGTGGCAGCGCGTTTATACAGACACCAAACAGCACAAAAAGCCTCCGGGAGAACAAAAAGTAAAAGTAAAGCGGGGCTGGAGAAGCAAGAAGGCAGGAACTGAAAGTAAAAAAAAAAAAAAAGTAAAAAAGTAAAGACGACTGGAAGGGACAGACAAGCAGGAAGTAAAGCACAACATAGTTAAAGCGGCAGCATTATATTCTTAGGGTTGGCTGAAGCAGAATACCTGACAAGCTTCCCACCTCTCACGTTTCTCAACTTCCACTACTGTCAGTTGTGCAAGGAATAGGAATAAAGCATTCCAGCTGAAAAGAAGAGCCAGACAGTGAAATTCTAGAAGTCATAGAAAGCAGAAATCTAGCAAACTTTCAACTGCACGTTACCCGCAGCTAAGTACAAGAAGTGCTCTCTCACTTAAACTCTGGAATTCATATGATCCTCAATAATCATATATTATTCATTTTTAGAACAATTGTGCTATTCCTGTTAAATAACAAAAGCTTTAACAAAGGTCCAACCAGGCCACGAGGAAAAAAAAAAAAAAAAAAAAAAACACCTAAGAAATTCTGAGAAATGACTGAAACTTTTATCTTTCCCTTAACTTTGAATAAACAGTACAGCAGGCACTACCCTCATGCTGCACACACTTCTGACATCCTTTTAAGCCTCTGCGGAAAAGTAACAGCAGCTACAGCCCCTGTTCAAACTTAGTAGTTCAGATAGCTTTTTAGGTTGTACTTCCGTTTGTCAAAATAGACATATTTGAAGTAACCAGAGCAGCTTTTAACTTTCTACCTTTTCCAAGGCAAGCACTGATGTCAAAAAGAACTTGTACAAGACCAGAGTGAGCAGCCCAGCCACGGGCACCCGTTTCTGACGGTTTACGTAAGGGACACCACCTATGCTGGGGATTATTAAAAATGAACTTTAATCCGCTTCCTTAGCGAACAGCAGCGGGTTTTGCACATCTTTCTCCCGCGAGCCGTGGCAGTTTGTCAGTCCCTGCTGCCAGCAGAGCTGAAGGCAGCCCCGACCCCGCTGCGCTGTGCGCGGTGCTTCAGCTTCAGCAGAACCTGGGGCAGGAGCGGAGCGGTCCAACAGCTCCCGCTTTGTGCCCGGCCCTGGTGCCTCCGGGCGGCCTCTCGTCGGCTCGTTCAACGCTTCCAGCCCGATGAACGAAACCCCTGGGAGCCGGCTGGGGCTGCCAGCCCGGCAGCCGTCTCACCGCGCCGCCGCCGCTCGCCACCTGCTCGGCGGGGAGCGCTGGCTCCGAGCGGCCGGGGGGGCAGGAGGGGAGCGGAACGCGGCAGGGGACGAGGGAAATAACGCCTTTCCGCCCTGCTCCGCGGGAAGGAGCCGCTGCCCGTCCCCGAGTTCCAGCCTGCAGGAGGCACCGGCGGAGCCTAAACTTTTTGGGTTTATTTTGGAAGCGCCGTGCGGGGCTACCTCACGGGCTCCGCGGCCGAGGGCACAGGGCAGGCTCCCTCCGGCGGGAGGGAGCCGAGTCCCCGTGGGGAGCGGGAACGGGGACACGGGGGGGGACACCCAGACACGACCCCTGTGCTCCCCACACCCCGGGGCCCGCAGGTGTCGGCGCCCCCATCGCGCCGCCGCCGGCCCTGCCCCGCCGCTCACTCCCTCTCACTCACCGAGGCAGATGGCGGTGAGCGGCACCAGCGCGCCCTGCCGGAGCTCCGCGGCCGCTGCCTTCTCCATGGCGGGTCGCCGCCTGCCTGCCTGCCCTTCAGCGCGGCGGGGAGCGGGGAGGGGGGAACCGCGGCAGCTCCGCTCCCTCCTCTCCTCTACGCCGAGCCGCCGGCGGGGCCGGCCCGCCGCGCCGCCCGGGGAGCCGGCAGTGGGGCGGGCGCCTCCCGCCGCAGCCCCATGGCCGCGGCCGGCGCTGCGGGGCAGGTGGAGGAGGACGGACCGCAGCGGCAGCGCCGCCGCCCC
>NC_048903.1:10395722-10432068 GCF_011077185.1 Oxyura jamaicensis | reverse complement strand
GACGGGCCCGCCGGGAGGCGGCGGCGGCCGGGCCGGAGGGCGAGGGGAGCGCTGCGCCGCCCCGCTCTGCCCCGCTCCGCTCCGCGCACACCTGAGGGGCCGCCGGCAGGCGGAGCGCGGCCCGCGGCGGAAGGGAAGGCGAGGGCCGAGCCCGCCCGCGCAGCGCCGGGTTTCCTGTCAGGCACCCGCGGCCCCCGCCTCAGCCCGCTCCGCGCCGCCGAGGCGCCTGGGGGGCATGGCGAGACCACCCCCCCCCCCGCCGGGGGGGAGCTGTGAGGAGCCCCCGGCCCCGCGGCGGGAGGCAGCGCCCCGCCGGCCCCCCCTACCGGGGGAGCGGCCCCGAGCCGCGCTGAGGCGGCGCGGCCCGGCCTTTCCTCGCCGAGCTGCCCCCAGGGCGGCAGTCCCCTCGGTCCCCTTGTAGGGGGCTGGCCCCGGCCTGCCGTGGAGCTTCCCGCTGCCGGCCCCGCAATCTGTGCGGGTCGTGCCCCCAGGGGTCGGGACGCAGACACCTCCCGGCCTGCCGGGGGCGAAACTGAGGTAATCAAGTCGTATTGGGAAGGGAGTGAGGCTCCACAGCACACTGGGGTCAAGGGGAGCGTTGTAAGGCCATAGTGCTCCCCTGAAAATGGACAAAGGCACGGGCGAAAGTCTCACAAGTTCACGAGCAGCAGGAGGACCACAAAGTTAACTGGAGCTTCATGAAATGAATAGCAAAATAAGGGATGATGAAGGAATCTTGTCCAGGTGAGCAATTACAGAAATGAACCAAGCCTGCCTCAGACATTCCCTGAACTTTGCCGTTTTCCAAGTGGCAGGTGCTCACCGTCCCCCCCTCCCCCCCCCCCCCGAGCCCCAGCAACAGCTCACATCTTCCCACAGAGCTGCTCCCTTGGAAGGAGCAAAGCCCCACCAGCCCTGCCCTGCCACGAGCTGTGCAGCCTGCTGAGCAGCGCTTTACCTCAGCCTACAGCTACCAACAACACAGAACTCCGTGACAGCACCATTCCTTAACCTGCACAAATGAGGGCCCTGCCACATGGCATGGTGTACTCTTCCAGGGCAAAGGTGAGGCCTTGCACCGTTTCACTACAAACACAGGAAGTTTTCCCTGCCTGCTTGAAAAAAAAAAAAAATGCATCTTTGCATTAGGCTCTCACTAGTCACAAGCACCAGCTGGAGCTCCCTACCATTCACGCTGCGTCAGGTGCTGTGCAGTCACAGAAACCCACTCAGTTACTCATCTGTCTTGGGGCCTGGGTCCAGCTCTTTGCTCTGGTGAGACGTGGCAGAGTGAGCCTGTCAAAAGTGCCACAGTCTGAGGAAGAACGTGAAAAGCAACAAACATTTATAAGAGGAAACGGGATGCCAGGATAAAGCCCAGGTATTTGATACCAACAAACATCACCATTTAGCAGCACCCACAACATGAACAAGATTCTCACAAAAAAGATGCAACAAAATAAGTTACAGGTGCTACCCCACACTGAAAGCTTTGTGCCATTTCAATTGTCATCTGAGTCAGGTTTCGATCAGGTACTGCCCAAGGCAGGTTAAGGACAAGGCCATGTGCAGGAGTGCTAATGATCCTGCAGAATAACGGCACTGAGTGCAGCGAGGGGCTGTGTGCAGGGCCGGTTTCCCAAGCCCTGTCCCAGTACTCCCTCAGGCGTGTAATAGATGACGCTTCTCACACACGATGTCTGTCTGATACACGCCCAGGTACCCATTAAGATATTTCAGGTATTTGTTAATTATGTGAGTCTCACCTAGGAAAACAGCTGTACGACTCTAAATGTTTATATGATTAAAAGAGGAGAGAAAAGCATATTTAAGTTGCCAGGGGTACTGTACAGTTTAAAAATATTAATTAGAACTATGATCTTCATTTGCCCATAAGCTCATGAGTGCAATTTTAAACACATATCTCAGTTAAACAAGTTCTTTTAAATGTGTCTACAATAAAACCACTCCACAGAGCTATTCTCATGGCACCACAGTATCTTGCTTAAAATTAACCCACTCAGCAGAAAGCTTTGGCCAGGGAAAGAAGGAAAAAGATAAAATTAAAAATCAGGAAAGGAAACACCAGATTAGAAAGAAAAGGCAGCAATGGATGAGAAAACAGCAGGCTGGGCTGAAACTATTTCAGGGCTGGTGGTGACAGCTACTTTCTGGAGAGTCTACGGGAAGCAGATCGTGTTGGCTGCAGAAAGCACATTAAAGTCAAAGCACAGGCTCCAGTTCCCTTTTGCTGATTCTTATTTGATAGTGAGAAACTCTGGCAGGGTGGTGAAATGGAGGGCCAAGGGCTTTAATGCCTGAAAGCACCAGGGTTCACCAAAGGACACCTCTCAGCACACTGAGATACTGCTCTAGACCTTTTTATTTCAACAATATAAAGTGTGGCTACAGTAATATCTCAGGGGTTCAGGTGATCCTTATCCTCACTGAGCTGTAGACTTGGGCCTTATCTCAGCAACCCTTTGATGGAATTATAATAATTGTAATTCACATTCGTCTATCACTCTGGATCTTAATGGATGCCTAATGGATGATTGGCCTGAGGATCAATAATATCACGTCTTGTCTACTTGGGATGAGAGAACTGCATGTTAAAATAAATACATCCACTATGCTAAAGATGCAGAAATAATAAGCAGATCGATGCAAACAAAGTTTATCGGGAGGTGAGAAGGTCCTGCACGCAACAGAGAGGATCTGGCTGTTCTGCTCATTCAGCCTGGTTTACAAGCACATGTGTTGTGCACTTTTTAAGTAGCATAATAAATCACAGTGTTTTCTACAACTAAATTCTTCCTAATCTAACCAGACACTTCTTAAACCTTTAATGGGCCTATGATTGTAAAATCATTTCTGTCTGGGTTTTTGAGCAGTAATCTTCAAATTATGGGTTTGAAACAGCTATAATGGAATGTGTCATAAAAGAGTTTTTCCTCAGTAAGTCTATTATTATAATAAAATAATGTATCTAGTCACCTCTACATTCCACATTAACCCTTTTTATGATAATTATGAGCAAAGTGCATCTCTCATTTCCATTAAATAGAATCCTTGCATATCACTGAAACAGAAGACATATAGGGCTGAAAGCAAAGCAATGTGCACATTCTTTTTTTATCCATACCAATAACTTAAGATAAAGTTTAAGAATTAACCTTATACTTGGCCTTCATGTAAGACTAACTTAAAAGTCTGAGTCCTAATTTTCAGTCACATCATTTTGTCTTCACAGAAATGTATTAGAAAAGTATATATGAAATTACATATCCATATGCTCCTGTATCTATTGGTACAGTGGAATTCATGAGCTCACTACAACATCCACACAAACTCCTTTAAAATATAATCAGTAGAACCCATTCTAGGTGTTCCACTGCAGGACGATTCACAGATTATTTTAAAATCATTTTAAAAGAGTTGTACAAAGTTAAACCATAGCTGGAGCTGTTTCAAGACTTCATATCCAGTGTCAGAACATGTGGCTGTAGGAAACCCATTAGAAGAAGTTACACATTACACATGCTACTGCATTTGACAGAACTGGATCACACAAAGTCTTGATTATAAAACCACCAAAATAGTTCTGATAAAATTTTACTGAGTGTATTCAACAGATATTACAAATTATTTTAAAAATATGCAGTGAAGATGAAGACATCATAAAATAATTAGCAATGTTGACTAAGATTATGGATTTCATTGATATTAGTACTAAAAATGTTAAGATAATTTGGGACCTTAACTTGTCCATGTGAGTAATCTCTGTCTCAGTCTGCCGAGATCCAGTTTTATTACATTTTCCATGTCAGTTCCCTCTGCATCTGATTTTTGTAGCTCATGTTTGTGCTTGTTTCTTTGCATTAATTTGGTTGAGATTTCTTTAAAGTAAAACCTCAGTTTTACCTGTTCCAGAAGTTCTTTCTGTGTGTTTCTCTCTTCCTTCATAAATCAGTTTCAAATAAAAGGTAGCGTGTATAGAGATGTGTAGATAAACAAGCCTGAATTCCCATCTATTTTCATCACCTCTGTTGTCTTTTGAAATCTGGCATTAAAGAAAAGTTAGTTAGAAAACATTAGGTATAGTAACATACGTTGTCTCGAGCTTGCTTAGTTTACAGTTAGCTTTATTTTTTACAAGAGTTCATATTGCACCACCACACAATGCTATCTGGCTGGATTTAACAGGGTTTACGTTTAGTGACAAACGCACTTTCCCTGAAAGGGAAGAAAATCCTCAAGGGTACTTTGCTGCACTGACCTTAACACTATTCCTGTCTTGATCTATCATAGATTGTTACTAAACTTCAGTGAGCTATTTTTCTTACTCTTCCTTAGAAATTTGTTATGTATGTATTCTATGAAGAGCTGAAGAAATCCATTCTAATTCACATTTATTTTATTAAATGTGACAGGAACAAATATAGGCAACTTGGTATTACAGTAAAGCGAATCCAGGTATTTTTTTTGATGGAGAAATACTATAGTATGATCACCAATGTATAGGCATTTTTCCAGAGAAAGCACAAAGCTGTGATATTCCTCCGTGATACTCTGAATGTTCAATAAAAGTTTGTATTTGTATCAAGCAGACCAGATTATGAGTAGCAATTACATTAGGGTAATTGCTTGAAAAATAAAATCATTCTCTCTTGAAAGGGTCGTCTTTGTAACTATTATCAAGGCAGCATTAATTGCCTTTTTTTTTTTTTTTTTTTCAATAGTTATAACTTAACTCTCTTAACAGAACTGAGCGGTCTACATAACCTGCTCCATTAAGTAAATTAGGTCTCGTTTTTATTAACGGTGTTATTGACATCAGAGTTTTTAATCATACAGGATAATTACAGAAGAGCATCAGAATATCTTCATTTTTTAATCCTTACAGAAATAATTTGAGGAAGTTAATCAGGTTTTCTTATCAAATTTATAAAGTGCAGCTTAACAATTGAGTTCCTTTGGACAGTAAGGCATTCTGAACAATTAAAATAGGAAAGAAAAAAAAAAAAACAGGCCAAGAGCAGAACTGTTCCATTTCTCTCCTCTTCTTGCCTTTAAATATTTTCAGCATGATTCAGTTTTAAAAGTGTAATTTCATAGCACTGTTTTATGCCAGCAATTCTATCAGTTGTTTCGCGAGGTTCTCGGTTGTCACCTGCCAACAGACGTGGCTGTACCTGCAGCGTGCTCCCGAGTCCTAGCTCCTTCGAGCCACTTCCCAGTCCCACGACACTGCGCAGCCATTCTGCAGCTTACACAGGCAGGATCAGTTCCTCCAATTTTATTTCACTCATGACTCCACAGTGAAAGGCTATTTTGACACCACACCACACCTCCCACCTCTCCCGGCAGCTTTATCATTTACTGACTATGTGTGGACTGACTTAAGCTGCGGTGATGCTAATTTTCAGTATCCACGTACTGGAAAAACACTGCATGCCATTGGTAAGTCCCCTGATCCACTAAGATGCTAAACTGATTTCCTTTTTTTTGGCTGTTACTTGGTATCTATTGATGAGCAGAGTTTGGACAATTTAATTTAGGTTATGATAAATCCTTTCATGCTTTACTTGTGTTAGGGGCTTACTCTCTCTACCACAGCTGGAATCATTAAAGGACTTACTATTCTTCTTAACATTTATATATATATATGGCAAACGAAGCTGAAATAACTCAGAAGTGTTTCTTCTGTTTGTAAATGATAAAAGAGCAATGCCAAAATATGTCTGAATCACATTTCAGATGTATGAATGTTTTCAGATTCCCCTTCACATACAGAAATTCAGGGAAATGATGGTCTCAGTAGGACCTGAAGTTGTGTTTATTTACTTATTTCCTACCAAAGAAAGTGTCACCGTCACAAACTATCAATACATTCCTAGCCAAACATGCACTAGCTGCATCAGTTACTGCAAACTTATTTTAGCATTTAAGTGGGAGATCAAACAGCTTGGAATTAGAAACATGAAAACTCCTCTAAATCACAGGATGAACACTGTGAACGTGCACTAAAATCATCTCCTTGGGAAAGAACAAATACTTTATTTGCTCTGTACACATACTGTTATCAGAGTAGATGAAAGTAGCCACATGAAGTTGCTCAGCAGTGCTTCCAGCCCCCCATATCATTTATTTTTTAAAAAATAATAATAGAAATTAAAAAAAAGTGTTGCATGCAGTCAAGCATCTATAAAATATATAATTAGGACTGAACAGACACCTTCAAATGAGTTCAGTGACTGACATTTGTACTGGGTGGGGAAGGGCTGAACACAACTGGAACACGGATGAAGAGGCTGTAGCTTCCCCGTACTGTTCCCACTGCTGGCCTTGAAAACAATCTTTGGTGTCACATTACCCATTGGCTGGGAATACTAATAATTTTTAGAGCTGTTTTCCATCCCTTCTTATGACTAGGAAACTTATGCAAAGATTCTAGACTGATATAAGTCAGCCGGAGCGTGTGCTTCAGCAAGGTAACAGCTGAGGAGTGGTGCAGCAAGGAGCCTGGGACTGGTGCTCTGTCAGCGCCATCTGCAAGTGACAAGGTAAGTCACAGCAACACCCACGAGTGTGATTCTGGCCTGGACTCTGAGCCCTGCATCAACTTCTCTGTAAAGTTAATAAAATGGTAGTCTGTACTATCCAGTATGCTTACTACGGATTGTAATTTTACTTGCCTCCAACTACTGGTTCAGCAGGAAAAGTACCAAGGCTAAGGATAACCACGCTCCTCATGCCTTATTGACTACTAAATTAATTTTGCACATTTTTTCCTACTCCTCGTGTTGCTAATACCTTAAAATTAACTGCTGGGCTATTCTTTTTCATTAAAATTTGTCCCAAACCCTTCCTCAGATGCTAGGGAACACAGCTTGTGTTCCAACTTTCCTGGGGACTGTCCCTAACACTGGTTTATGGCTTCTTTGCCTTGATTTGTCTACTACAGTTACCTTTTCCAGTTCCAAGTGGCACGTTTCTGAGTGTTAAATTCTGTTAGGCCCATGCTGCAGGAAGTGTTACATTTCCCATTCACTGCAATACCCTACTGTTTTAAGAGTCTTAATTATTTTACACTACAAGCATGTCCTTGGAATCAGCTAAAATCATTACTGACAAACTTCTTCTGCATTTTTTGTATAACTTCTCAATACATATTCATAACACAGTGATTTGGGGTTCATAAGAGAGCAAATTACAGCTTATTTCCCAAATGATTGCAAAGCTCTTCTTAACATGCACAGATAGATAACACAGCAAAAATTCTGAACCATGCATGAGTGAGGCTGTTCCACAGGAAGAATGAGAAAGGATGTAAAGGAATGCATGAACTTGCCTAGAAAATTCTCTCTACTTTTCACAGGGATAATACAGCCAGATTCATAGTACATGTAACGTATTAACAAAGACATACGGATCACAATGTACTGGCTCATCAAGACAATAGTCTGTCAGCTAATTTCACTAAAAGTAAAAACAATTTGAAAGCACCAAGAGAGAAATAGCAACGCACGCTTAGATGTGAATGTGCGATCATTATGCAGACTGTGTGCCAATACTTACAACAAAGGGATGCAGGACACATCGAGTCTGCAGCTACTAAGTCATGAGGTATGTTTCCATGATAGAAAAAGCTCTGGCATCTTTGCTGTGTCACACTGAATGAACGAACACCTCTCTGGCACATTAGTGATTCAACCAACTGTTAACAGCAGCAGTGATAAGTATTTATGGTGTAAGGACTCAGTGTCCCAAACAAAAACTGGAAGCACACTGTCAGGTATGGTGGGCTAGTAGCTACAGATAGGAAATGATGCCTGCCCTGAAGGTGCAATGATTTCACCTCTGTTCCTTGTTGCATAGGCTAGTTTTTAATATTAGACAGTGTACAGAATCTCAAAAGTATAAAAGCTGAAGTGTGCAAGTGAACTCTATAATGATTACTATAAAAATGGGTAACATTATGACAAATCAACATGCTAATTCAGACCACAGTCCTGAAAGAGCTGAAGAAAACAAAAAACAAAGGATAAGAATAAACCATGGAACAAAACTAAATGCCAGAGATTTGCAGAAGAATCAAAGCTGCTTCACCCTTCAGTGAAGCTTATAACCATGAAAAGTCAGATTTTCTTTTGCATAAAGGGAACCAAGTAATCCAATATAGCCTTTAACTATGACTCATTACACACAGCAGAGCTACAGATGCCAGTTGTACATTCTGACCAAAGCATGTAAATAAAGAGACTGTGGTAAATGAGCTGAAGAATGTGAAGTAAAAATTATTTTCAGCAATTGTGTAATACCACGCCATAAGAAAGCAGCTGAATGAACAAGATAGCAGCCCTGCAAATCCATATGTGCAGTCTATAAATGCGCTTGTAGAGGAAAAAAAAAAAAAAAAGAGTACTTAGTAATACAGAGATCAGAACTCCTTTCTTTTAAGAGAGCACAGGTACTTGAAAGTACAAAACTTTCAAGAGACATTTGAGAAATCCTTCATATGACACATGACCTGGACTATCTATCTCCATATATTGCCATAATACAACATCACATGTAAATATGATGCCCAATAGAGGAAGTAAAATATTTGGCAAAACCTGAAAAACAAAGTCAAGAGAAATGCGAGAAAAATTCTTGCCCTCATACCTCCCTTTTTCTGAAGGTAGAGTCAACCAAGATCCTCTTTCAAATGCATCAACTCCATACACAGCATCAATGGTACTCCTCTGAGCTGACATTTATTTATCCTTGAGGGCAACAGTAGCATGGCTGCATGCACTTCTGCACAGAGATGTCATCCCTTCCCAGAATATTTATGCGGCTGTCAAAACATTCCAGTTATTCCCTTAATTGAGTGAGAGATGAAGGTGCCAGATAGAGAAAACAACCAAATGACGGAAAAGTAGAACAACAAAAAAAGGAAAAAAAAAAAAAAGAGAAAAATTTACAGTAGACCAATTTACGAAAATATCCACCAGTATCTAGAGTAGTAAGCAGATGAATGAGAATCTTACAAAATGGTGCCTACTTAAAATCAGAATTATGCACAGGTAATTTTGCATTTCCTAAATATATAATTTCTGTACAGAGTTCTCAGTCTGGGAAATCTCAAAAGTAAACAGATGTTCCAGAGGAAAAGAGAAGGAAAAAAAAAGGAAATGCTGCAAAAAGCAACAATAATACTGAAACAATTTATATGTAGGTTTCTCTATATTTATAGTTTACATGCTTATGAATTCTCTTAAACAGAAAGCAGTCAAGCTGGTAGATGGAACCAGAAGAGTCACAAATGCTAAATTAAAAGTAGCTAACAGAAACATACTTTGATCTTAGTACAGATTTCAGAGTTCAGGGTAATGTAATATACATATCACAGAAATTCCCATGATAGCCAGCTTGGCATATGCATTTATAGCTATCAGTGTTCAAATATCCTTTGTTATATCCTTTTTTCCCCCCATGACAACACGTTCTTTGGTTTGTCAATGTCTGGGGTGGTGCTGTGAAGATTAAACCAGTTTTATTTGACTAAAAGAATAAATACTTATTTATACTTATATTTGTATTTACTTTGTTGAAATCATTTGTAGACAGGTTGCAGTGATTTTTCACTTACTAACTCAACCAACCAGTTGCTTTGGGTGTTCACTGTGACTAGTTTTTATGAATTTATCATCATCCACAGACCATTTTGGAACAAATGAACAATAGTATTTTATGCTTCCACGCCTATGTTGTTGAGTTCTTAAAATATAGCAGCTTACATATAATTTTCACGCAAGTTAGGAAAATCTATGCATTTTAAAATACTATTCTGTTACAGTAACTTGACAATTTTCAAGAGTTCATTACAATAATTGTTAATTTATCTTACTTATTCAATACTCTTCTGCTCTAGATATTAAAAAAAAAAAAAAGGTACTAGTTATGTCCATAAAAATGGCATTATACTAAGCTTAAAGAAACAGTGATCCAAAGAGAAAATATTTAATACCATTGTTTCATTAAGCAACATGACCTGGATACACTTCCACAGCCAAAGGTGTAACAATTGCAAATTCAATTCTTCTTCTCCTACTTATTGCAGAGAACTTTGATACTCTGTGATTAGCTCATTTGTTCTCAACCCTGCAGTCACCAAACATTGTGGCAGAGCAGTGCTCATTGATTGTAACGATACGGAGGTATGAATCACAGAGGTTTCCTATTTCTCAAAAGTGAAACACGCTAGCAAAAATATTTAACTGTCAAGCAATTTTAAATATTTCATCCCATGTCTATAGATTTGCTGAAAGTACATACAGTAATCCCAGCTGGACACAATTACAATTACTCACTGCAGCCACATTTAGCTCAGCACAATTCTAGCTGTATTTGTGGGCAATTCACTTGATGCATTCCAGTACAGAAGGGCTCCTTAGGTTTTCTGCAAAGCTCTGTAATGTCCAGAGCTCAGGTGACAAAAAGGTGATGCAAAAAACATTAGCAAGACACAAATCCTGATGTGCAAGCATTCACAATTTTAATGCTGCTGCAAAGTCATTTAATTTCAGAAATATTTGTATTTACTGAATAAAGTATGCTCTTTTTCTACAGAGGATTTTCACTCCAGTGATCATTACCAAACATTCTTGCTGAAGTTCTTCACAGGGAAGAACAGATACAGAGCAAAGACCCAGATGAATTTCAGATTGTACAGTACCAGCCAGGGGCTCTGCAGCCAAATTAGCTCTGATCAGTGTCAGGCAGGCCTAAAGCCAGTGGTGCCAAGACAGCCCCAAATCTATTTTTAAGCTCTCCTGAGGGTCCCATGTTCAGAGTTGCTGAACTACAGAAACCAGCAGCAGCTGCATAATCAATTTATGTGAAATCATTTGGAAATTATTAAGTCAGAGATTCAACAAGCTGGTATCAAAAGAAATTACTAAAACCTTCTCTTATTTGCCATCATATTAAACTGAATTTGGACCACTGCATTAAGCTACATTGTGAGTCTCACTAGCATCTTTACAAGATGTGCAAACTGAGAGCGGTTCTTGGCTCTAATTTGTCTTTACAGTTACTAATTCATTAATTCTCCCCTAATCTACTAGGTTGTATTTCCACAAACCACAGTCAGACAGACTGCCAGAAGAAATGGCAATTGACCTCATGGGAAACAGTATTAAAGGAGCACATGAAGGTCACTCTATCCTTGCCATCTTAGAAAACAGGCAGATTTGGGCCATGGAAACCAAGGGAACATACTCATTTTGACCTAGTGCTCTGAGTTAAGCATTCCCCAAATGGTTTTCCTGGGTAGTCAAAAAATTGCATGACAGAGACCTGTATATCTTTTCAGCTGCTTTGAGCACTTAGACTTAAAGCACTTAGACTTCCTGAATTTCTATCAGTTTATACCTCAAAATTTTTACTTCTTGAGTATTTTTGATGTATTATCAAGAAGTATTTTTCTTCCATTCAGTATGCAAACATTGCACACTCTACTAATGCATTTGCTAGAAATACCTTGGCTAAACTTTCTCAGCCTAAAGAAAAGGATGTCATGTGATAATGGTAGCTGTACAGTGTGCACAATCCCTGCCTTCATCACACATGTATGCAGTTATTGTGATTAAGGCCACACAATTCTTACACTTCAAAAGACATTCTATTTAAAAAAAATAAAAAGAAAACTTCAGAATGCAGCTAATATAGATAACACTGAACAAAAACTGAGTCTTGGTTGCTTTAAAGTTAAGGAAATAATAGGACACTGGTATGCTGCTCAACTAAGATAACATATCTGTTATATGACCAAATGACCATGAGAAGCATCAAATAAAAGAGCATAACCCATATCAAAGGAGGAAAAAAAAGATCATTTAGGTGATTAACTCTGTTCTGCATGAAAATGACTTGCAAAATTAAATGTTACTTAAGGAAAAAAGCACAACAAAAAGAGTAGTACTGAAAATAACAGCCACTTAGGGCTGGCCAAATAGAACTGACTTACCATGTTACTTAACAATTTCTATGTTACTGACAATAAATATTTATTCTAACAGAAAAGCACTACATAGAGTCATATAATTTATCAAAAATAAGCACCAAAAGTTAACTGAATAGCTTCTATCAGACTTTATTTCCCAAATATTAATCAATAATTAAAGAAACTATTATAATTATGTCGAGACTATGACATTTTAGTATATTCATTCAGGGAGAAACATCAAATGAAGCTGTAGGTACAAACAGTTGTATTTGCTCTTAGCACAATTTCAACCATTACATTTTGCTATTACAGGAGAAAAATAGAGAACAATATTTTTATGTATATAGTATAGATATTAAAAGAACATTTATTTAAAAACTCATCCAGAAACAATGCCTAATCGACATTCATGTCATTAAAAAAAATGTATTCCAGTTGAGGATCATAAAAACACTTGTGTTCAAATATTATCAAGAGATTTTCAGAAAAGCTCCGTACTCAATAGTTTCCATTGACTACAATGAGAGCTCAGCACACACTTTGGCAGGAATCCTGAGAGGGCTAATTGTGTTTAGTCATATGTAAGTAAAGAATAATCACAAATACTACAGCAAATAAAGACAGACCTCGTTGTTTTGATGCCACTGCACAGTTAATAACAGGAAAAACTACCCACACAGCCTGCATTGATTCATCTTTTCCTCCCTTCATTACGAATCAGGTTCTTTATTATTTTTTTATTGAATGAAGACCTGACTACGACACAGTCAGTGGGAGTTTTGCCATTGACGTCAGTGAGGTCAATTCTTGATTACCTCACCAACTAATATTAAAAATATCGTTTTATATTTAAACCTTAATCACGGCTCAAGTACAGTTGCTCAAAACAAAGAAAAGACCTGTTGCAACAAGTAAACAAAGATGCTTCCCTGTTTCATATGCCTCAGGCATTACCTTTCAAATGACTTAAAACAGGGATAAGATGTTGGCTCTTCTGTTGTTGCTGAATGTATTATAACTTCCAAACTACCCCCTCCAATGCTGTGAAACAGAAGTTCCCACAACCACATTAGTAATACGTGTGAGGCCATGTGATCTTACGTCTCCAGGATAAAAAAAGGCAACCTCTTAGAACACGGCTCACTCAGATGAACCACAGCAAAGCCAGAGCAAAGCACTCACCTGCAGTGATTGCGCTGCAGGTTGCACTGGTCTGTCCACAACCTTTGCAACCTTAATTCTTAATGATAATGATGCACAGAGACTGAGGAAAAACACAGACATTAGCAAATACCCTCAAAATATACTAAACTTCAACTTATTTGACTGAAAGACTCTGTGCCCTAAAAGGAATGTTACATACAGGAGGTGTTAGCACTGTGGATTTTAGTTCATAGCTGTTAACAATACTTACCCTTTAGCTCCAGGTAATTCTTTTTGAACTACTTCTCAAAGTGAACAACAAGGCTATACACATGTAATAGATCGAGACATGTTTTTACAGGCATGTAAAGTGTCCATCTTCAAAATCCATATTCTGAATCACACTTTGGACATGGGTATCCTGTGAGGTCAGGCTGCATAGGTTTCAAACCAGTACTACTCCTACACAAAACAAGATACAAAAACTACCTTTTTTCATCCACGTTAGTTTATATCCCATTGGAACAGAAATAGAAGGTTATGCTGAAAATAAACTGAATTGCAATGGTTTCACAATCTAGTAAAACAAACGTAATTTGCCAAAATAGGCAATGTGCATATAAAACAGGAGAAGGAAGAGGCCAGGTTCCATGACAAAGAAACCTTTCCATCATGGGCCAAGTATAACTAATAAAATACCATTTTTCAGAACAGTCACATATAGCCAAAACTGACTTATCCATCTCCTTGGTCCTACAGATCCCCAAGTTTTATTGCTATAGATTGCAGCCTTTTGAATGAAAAAAAAAAAAAAAAATCCATTTTGCAGCAGTCAAGCACACAATTTAGATTTTTCTAGTTATCCCATCTCCCTGCTTGGAGAATCTTGATTTTCACTCTGAAGTGCAATCAAGCTTTCAAAAATTTAAATATATTTTCTATCCACGTATACATAATTACAAGCTGAGTTACTGGGGAATGGAGCAACAGCCCAGGTCCTCAATGGCAAGAATATAAATTGCTCAGTGCCTGCCTCTTACTTTCTCTGCTACTGCTCTCCGTTGTGTTTTCTGACATTTAAGCAATACTCTGTGGGATATCTACCTGTAAAGTTCCAGACCAGTTTTACCTACACAAAGGGCTAAACTGTGAATATCACTGGCAGAACAAATACATGTGAGGAGCTGATCTGCAAGGTGATGGGGGCAAGTCACTCCTCCGTAAGAGGCCTGAATGTCATTACTTACTTTGTAAGAATAGACAATGAAAATCTTCGAGAAATCCTACAAGTAACACATACCATTTCTGTAAATTACTTACAAACTAAGACGACATCCATCCCAACACTTCTACAAAGAAGCAAGGCAGTAGCTGGAGAATGTCTTTGTTTTCTAATACACAGACTACGGTATCCCAAACGGTTTCCCCTGACCCTAAAGTTCAGAGCTGATGTATTACACTCTGGCAAATCCTTTCATGACACAAGCATCACGTCACATCACATTATAGAGGCATGACACAGCAACAGGACATGCCTGTCAAAGCACAACACATTGTAAAACAGCATGTCAGGGAATAGCAAAGGGCAGTCTTGCAAACTGAGGTTAACAGGCGATGTGGCTTCACTCGATGTTTTCATCAAACATTTTCATCCAAATTTCTGTGAATAATGTGCAGGCAGCAATGCCAGCCCTTGCGAACGAATTGGAAAAGATCTTCCCCTAAGCCTACAGTCACAGCTACAATAAACAGCCACTAAACATTTGACTGCCTTTAATATTTCCCTTCTTTAGGCAACTGTCCCTATGATAAAGATGTCTCCAATATGCACATCTGCCTGCAGGAGTCCCTTCACTTCTTCCTTCTCACAGATACAGAGAAATGAAAAATTAAATTTGATCACATCTGTATGCGAGAGTTCAAGACCCTGAGCTGGAAATCACCAGAGGCTGGTAGAGTATTCTGGCAAAATATCACAGCATGTTTGCCCTGTGCGTATGTCCTACCTTAGACATGTGCTGCTGGCCACAGCTATGGAGAGACACTAGGCTAGATGCACCTTTGGTCTGATTCAATTAGAGTATACTTATTTTCCTGTGCTAAGTGATACTTAATATACTCAACTTCAATGAGTCAGTTGCACAGAATCACCATGACTGTGATAAACTCTGTATACAATTTCACAGAAACTGTTATGAAAGTCCTGTGCTATTGTTCACAATAGCACAGAAGCTAAAGATTTTCTGGAGCAATTCCTGCCACTTTGAGAATTCTTTAAAATAACAGACACTGGCTTTATTTCATCATTTCACTTTCTTTTTTTAAATATAAGGGATAAGCTGTTGAGAAGTTCCTCTGGGTGTGTATTCTTTTATAGTGAGTACCTTGACAAAATTTCAGTAGTTTATTCTGAGCTACTGCTCAAAAACAAGAAGAAACACTATTTTAGTATATACAAGCAGTCAGACTCCTTGTTTCTCTCTTCTTCGTCTCAGTGAATTATCCACTACAGGAGTAAAACATGAAATTTTTTTTGGACATGACATTCTCTCCCAGATATATAGATAAAAAGATACTACATTTATTCAGGCACATTTTTTAAGGCTTTTATAAAAAAGCTCTGCATTATGGTCATTTCTACTCCAGATGATAAGTATTTTATTAGACTAGATGAAGGGAAGGCTTTACTTTCACCTCAGAACATGTGAGAATGTCACACAAAAACTAGTAACAAGTTCAGGCCAGAGCAGCCAGAGCTCTGGTGTAGTTGTGGAGTCATCTCGCCTCGTTCTTTTGGTACGTATTTTGCATGCTTCGCATTTAAACTATACAAGAGTAAGGTGTCTCATAAACACCCATGGAATATATGAAAGCAACATATTTCATTGAAAATATCTGCCTTATTAAAATAAAAATATTTTTGCCAAGATTTAGACTGTGCTGTGCTACTTCCACAGGCCGTGGTTACAGGCTGCATGTCACCTTCCAGAGCCTTGTGACTGTCCTTGTATTCATGGCTCATGGATTTTGTCCTTCATTACCAAGCTAGAAGATCAAGGTGAATCTGAGCAACAAGTAAAGACACGCAGTTCTTTTTAGGGACTGTTAGAGAAAATCATGGTTAAACCACTTAAGTGCAACGTCCACAGAGAGAACACAATTACTGCTCTAAAGCTTACCCCATTTACCCCATCCCAAATTTTCGAAGGCAGGTGGCATTGCTCCTCCGGATTAAAAAACAAAACAATATACTTGGTATTGGTAATTAAATTATTCTTTGGTTCCACCTTAGAATGATTAGAGAGATTCATTATAACTCTGAAAATAAACATTGTGTGCTCTGTACTAGATGTCTTGTCCAGACACAATCTCTTTTCTGGTTTTTATTTGGACTTTTTCTTACCCTAATGTACACTTAAAAGGACCATAGCACAAGACACAAATCCCTAGCATTGTTAATATCACATGAATTGTTCAGAGTCATATATGAGCTTCTATAATATCCTTTTACAGAGTTTATAATTTATCACACTTAATTTGCAAAGATCTCATCTTTACCAAGTGTTAATTTGCATACTGTGACCTTAAACACATTTGTTTTGGGTTTGCCATCAAAAAATAGTAATGTTTACAAATACTAAAATTTTGAAGATTTTTTTAGAATACTTATCACAAACTGCCCATTACACTTACCTCTTCTCAGGCAGTATCAGTCATATACCGATATAATTACACATCTTCAAGTCAAATGCAGCTGTGAACCCTGCTAGTCTCACCATCAGCACAACCAAACAGAGAGCTCACTGAGAAGAAAAACAAAAACACAGACTGAATAACATTGCTTTTATCCAAAAGCTCAAAGGGTTTCATACAACACTAATTAACTCTCACAGCATCTTTGTGAGGTCAGTAATACTGTTATAATTTTGCAGATGGCAAAAGAGATTGAAAGTTAAAATCAGTGTGTCCAGAGCCAAACAGCAGCTGAGGACCCATGAACAGTTCTTCGATTTACAAGGCCAGGCTGACTGTGCCCTCTCTTGCTGGTTGGAAATTATGCAGATCATACTTGAGTTTGCATCTATTTTCAAACATAAAATTGCAAATACCAGTAGAGTAAGGGTGAGGGGGGTCTATGAGCACCACTTGCTGTAATTTAGAGCAGCTGATGATGATTATATACAGCTGCTTTACTTCACTGGTTATTGACAGGATGGTGTGACATTTGGGTGGGGAGAAGGAAGCTTATTCACATCACACCATGAATAAAAATGCAAATATTTATGTGAAAACAGCTGCTACTACCTGCTACCTGGCAGAGCATGCAGAAACTTCAATGCAGTGTTAACACTGCTGAAGAATCTGTAATTACAGTTTTGCTTTAGATTTAAGTGGCCTTTATCTGGCCTATTCCAACACATGTATGTAAAAAAAAGACACTCAACATGCACATTTAGCTTAAATGCTAGTGATTTCAAACTACCTCAGAAACCTATCTTGTGGAACTTTACATGATAAATAATATAGAACCTTTTAACATGACTAGTATTCTGACATTTTAACAGAGTTTTTTAATCACATGCATTAAAGCACTTTTTGCAATCACAGTGATGAGTATTCTTGGGTTTCATACTCCAGCTCTCAAGATATTATCTACATATAACCCATAACAGAACAGCTAAAGCCCTTAATCCCACAAAAATGTTTGTATGGGAATAGTTTCACCAAGGTCAGTGGGCTTAACGGAATAATCCAGCTGGCTATTCCTGCTAGGAAAAAGAGTGTGATGGTTTACTGATCAGCCAAAATTGAAGCCAGTTTCAACAGGCCAAATACCACTTCTGTTTATGAACCAGAATGCCTGTGCTTCGTTGAGGACGATCAAAAATGTAGCCTTTCTGGAGACGGGGGACTTTTGCATGCTCTATATACAGCACTTGCGCTTCTTCCCTGCAAGCGTACATGACATACAAAAGGTAGCACACAGCATAGGAAGAAGTGAAGGCAGAAAGCAGATGGAGTTGGACCTTTCCAGGCTGGGGTATTAGACTGAAGGTGTTCAAGGCCCTTGTGCAATGAAAGAGGCAGGTGGCAAAACCTGGGAGTAAATCAAACCCTGAGATATTGCTACTGTAACCAGAGCAAGCACATCCAAATCACTTTCACATTGTTTCTTGAATTTTTTATGAATGTTATAAAATAAATAAGAAATATAACAAGCTGTCCAGCACAGCAGGGCATTCACAGATACCCTCTGGGCAGCCAGTGAAAGCCCAGTGCTCAGATGAAGGGATTTACTGAATACATATTTAAAGTGTGAGTATGAACCAAAACAAGCAACCTGTATGATGTATTTTTTACACAGATGTAATGATACATAAATATGCCATAGTTCACTTGATTCGCTTAAATATTGGTTCCCTGTAAGTATGCAAATCATCCTCATAATACAAAAATGCAGAGTCCCTCTTACAGCAGCCAGAAGAAACAGTTACATGCTTGGAGGAACAAAAATATCCACACAAGATTTTTATTTTCAAAATTATTTCCTGCAGAATCCAAACAGACGCTGCTTGAGGAGCAGCAGATGACCTGGCTGACACTCAATGTGGCTTGCTCTTCCCCAGTTTTATTTGTAATACAAAACAATGAGTTACTGAAGAATGTGATTAAAACAGCCTTAATCTCCATACTCCTAATGGTTAAGAAACATTTCAAAATTTGCACTTATGATTTGCTTACACTTATCATGTATTGAATAGCTATGTGGCATTTTTACAATAAATACTGCTTAAAGACAGCTTCCTGAAGACAGATGCTATAACTAGATGCTGATCCTGGACATTAAGCTCAGGTATTGCATTAGGGGCTACGGAAAGCTCTTTTCTAGCCCCTGTGATTTGGCTGTAGATCTGCACCCTGACAACTTGACCGTCCAAATGTACCAGACTCCACTGACTCCCATCAGCTGCTGTGTGGGCCAAAAAAATCCCTGAGCACACAGCTGCAAGGCTGGGACTTGCTGTATTAATGGGTTTTAAGCCTTTTGACTTCAGATCTGAGGATGGAGTCTCGTTTGTTTACAGTCACATTTGGAATAATTGCAGTAAACCTAGTTCACAAGCCTAATGGGGGAGGATTTGGCCTTTGACTTCTAAAGATGTCCCAGAAAGCTCCGTCCCCCTCCTGCGTCACTAACGGCAGGGAAATGAACACAGTGCTCGTCACGACTGTCACTTGGAGAAGCCAGACTACGCAAACAAATGAGTAAGGAGAGGCAAAGGCCGAGCCTCGGCCCTGAGGGGTGACAAACACCTCGGCGTTGGACATCTCACCAACGTTCAAGCAAACTAGAGGAAAAAAGAGAAAAAGGGGAAGAGTACTTTACTGAGAGGCTTCTGAAGATTTACAGGCAGGAAGCAAAGACGTTTGAGAGAGAGGATTTTTCTTGACTCTGCATGATTAAAAATCTCGATGAAAAAACAAACCCTCTGCTTTAAAACTGGAACTTTTTGTTCCTTGTTCACGTTCTCCAGGCATTTCGGCAGCCAACCAACAAACACATGCAGCTTCTGCTGGGCCTGCCGGGAGCGCGGCCGCCACAGGCCCTCAGACCAGACAGGAGTGGCACGGATGTGGTACACCCATACACCTGTGTATACGTACATAACACAGGACTTCACACACGTATATCGTTTGCCGCCCATCGGCAGCCCGCCTCCCGCCCCCAACCCGTCCCAGGCGGTGTTAAAACAGCGGTCGCGGGCAAAAGGCGGGCCCCAACCCGCACAGGCACCGCTGGGATTCGAACCCAGGATCTCCTGTTTACTAGACAGGCGCTTTAACCAACTAAGCCACGGCGCCAGGCGATAGGCTTCTGCGCCGCCCGGCCCCAATACAGCGGCCGGCGGCTCCCGGACGGTGCCTCAGCTGCCACCGCGCTGGGTCCCCGCTGCCCCCGGCCCAGCGAGGCGGCCAGCACGGCCCGCAGGCCCCGGAGCCGTCCTCCTCACAGGCCGGCAGGCTCGGGCAGGGGCTAGCCACGCTGTCAGCCCCCGTAGAGGTCCGACCTCGCAGCGCGGCTCAAGGGGGCCGGGCAGTTCTGGTGTGGCTGCTGTGATCAGCGCAGAGACTGCCAGATTTGGCTCTCTCACGCATCTGCGTTTGTTTTTGGCACTAGGCACGTAGCGACTGTGAAGGAGGATTATCTTAGGCAAGGTATAGGCTCGCGTTTAGGGTCCAGTCCTGTCTTGTCCCAAACCCACTGACGCAAGCACCCAGGGTTCACAACCGAGGACAGTAAGGGAAGAGTGTCCCTCACAATGCCAGCACCTCTATAACAACACAGAAATTAAACCATGACAGCAATGGGCACACATTGCCTATCTACTGTAGGATTTGTGCATATAACACTAGAGTGCCTGACCACACACACATCTTCGTGCAAGCTAAATAATTAGAGAAAGTGATTTAGGCTGCAGTTCTCTACATAACAAATCTGAGTTCTTCATGCAGAATTGATGCTGCCACCAGTAAAACATCCTGCAGAGCCTCAGCCTCTTAGCCTGTTACCTCCACAGGGCAGCAAGCGAGGATGTGCCACAGCAGGAAGATTGATGGTATAAGCACATCGCAATGAGCCACAAATGAACACACAGCCTGGCCCACAACCAAAGGTTATCAGAGAAAGAAACCTCATGAATAGATCTGATTACAGGCCTGGAGTGTAATCAGAATCTGCAAAATGCAGAGATTGCCTCAGCAATTTATCAGTCACCTAAGGCATATTTAGAGCCAAATTAAAGATGCTATTTTTCAAGTAATCACTACAGAATGACAGCCGCGCTTAGTTGGTCTAAAACAGCCATCTCTCTCAACTTTGTCAACAGGTAAAAAAAATCAGACTGAATGAATTAGTCAAACTGCAGGGTACAAAACCCACAATAAATGCAGACAAAAAGTCACCCTGTGAATTGTCGATAGCAGATTCTCCACAAAACCTACTCTGCATACAAACACATGCCTACTACTGCAGGTGAGATCAGTTCAGGGCTGAAGGCAAGTTGACTCACACAGCACCCAAGGAGGACGCAAATGATGGCAGTAGACAGATAACAGCAACAAGTAATAAAACTTACATTCTGGTTTCATTAAATTAAGAATTCATTTTTTCTTGTTTTTCTGAAGTTGGGAAATAAAAATAAGAATCAGTTAAATTCCAACCTATTCACATTACTAACGCAAAATAAACCAAACCTCTGTAGAGCAATTGTTTTTTTCCTGTTTCAGTGGGGAAAAAAAATGAGCATTGATTTTTTCCAGCTGAAAAGGGTAAAAAAAAAAAGAAACAAAGAACACTTTCAATTTTAATATAACAACATCAATGACTAATCTTTTCTAACATACAGAAATTAGTTCAGTATTACTAACTCAATTCAAGCCAAATTACTTCAGCTATAATACATGCATAATTTTGTAATCTGTTCAAAAAAAAAAAAAAAACATCAGGAGCATGGACACAGCATTTTCTTTTAGCTGCTGTATCAAAAAAAAAAAAAAAAAAAGTATTATTTAATCTAGAAGTAAAGAACAGAAAAGAATGTTAGAAAATAATGCACTTTATCACCTCATGTTTATTCAAAGCCATAAAGCTATACAAAATGTACCCCAGAAGTATTTTCCTTTTAACTTTGAATTCTGTAATTGTTACTACACATGTCATATAATTTAAAAGAAGAAAAAATAATCTACCTACTTAAATGTTTTTTTATGCCAACTGTATTCCAGGCTGCCACATGCCCAATTCCAACTATTCTCATTTCTGTTCCTTTGGGAAAGAAATGCTGAGAAGTTTGAAAATGCTATTCTCAGGAGCAAGGCTTCCAAACATTTTGGAACACTAAAACTTTTAGCAATTGACATTCTCACGCTACTAAGAAAGAATAGAAAAAACATCATGCTCCTTGATGGATGGCATGGAACTAGCTTGTGCTGCATCAAGTCAGCCATGATGCAGCCTACAACTTACTCTCATGGCTGAAAGTTCCTTTGCAATCTTTTTCTTAAAAGTATGGCAAAAGTTTGTTTTTTATATATATATATATATATATATATATATATATATATATGGTCTTCTTCATGGTTTTACTCACAAAATTCTTTCTGATGTCCACTGAAAGCAACTGTGTGTGCCATAGCAAAGAAGAACAGTTTATCTAAAGAATGGAAGGAAGCATGTAATGATTTATACGTTCACATGTATTCTTTACTAAGCTGAGACTGGAGTTATAGTATTAATTTACAATTGTTTAAAATTTACCAAAGGACAAGAAAGTAATTTTGTTTTCTACTACCATGCAACATAAATAGATTTCAACTCCCGGGCAGTTGCATTCTTTACATGACACGTCACCGCTATGCAATGGATTAGTTTATTATTCTCCATACGGAATACCGCAGTAGCTCAAGGTTAGAGGAAGCCCTTACCTTTGTATGTGCAGTACATAAAGATGTACTAACATACCTAAGTATAAATGGAGTGTCAACACCCAAAGACTGTTAGATGAATTTAAAAATCAGGAGAGATAGAAGGTGGCAATGGCAAAACACGTGTCACTGGAGAAGACAGACGACAGAATACACACTTGGATATCATTTCAAAGTCACTACACTGCAGGCTTAAGAAAGATTTTTCGCATTCTTCACACTGGTATATTAAAAAAAGTGGTATTTTAGTATATTTTGCGATAGATGCACATTATTACACTCACAAAAGTATGTCTCTATATACACACACACCTAAGCCTGATTTTTGAGATGCACTGGGTGTGTATAGCTATCATAATTTAACACAGATAGTGCTGCTGAAAAAAACTTTGCTGACCACACATAGAAACGGAGTAAACTTCACGAGTATTAGAGCGCATACAGCATTAATTCAAAATTCAATGCTTATGAAAATATTTACAAAAAAAAAAAAGATAATATTTTTTTTTCTAATTGTTTGATATACTTTAAATATTGCTAAAAATGCACCAAAAGTCCTTTCTAGTACCAAGTTTAACTGTATTCTCAAATTTCTATCAATGGATACCTTTTAGGAATGCACACATTTTCACTGCTGGTGCATTTATAAAATTTATGTAAAAGCTTAAAAGGCTGTACATTGCTTTGAACAACTGTTGTTCAACAGGAAAGCCTGATAAAAATATATATATAAATAACGATTTTTTTTTCCATGCAATTTCACTTAGTATTTATCGATAAGAAGAAAAATATACATGAGATCTTGCAAATATACCACCAAAAACAACTGAGGAATTATAAAAAGCACATTTCAATAGCATTAAGCTTGTTAACGTTCCACTTTCCTAACATCTATCTGCTTATAATTCATGTTTCAGAGGTCAGAACACATATAGCCACAGTTTTAAAAAGCAACTAATTAGAATGACTATAAGCTGATTTGTGTTCAGAAGAACATTTTTATTACCTGCCATGTCTTTTTAAGTTTGCAAATCCTATATAAGCAGGCAGTTACTCTGCAGAAGCATTAAGCATAGAAAAACAAAATATATTTACTTTTAGAAGTACACATAAATGTCTGTGTTTTCTAAAAACGAGAATGCACCTGTACATGCAAATTGGTGTCCTTACCGCAATCAATTAAAAAAAAAAAAAATACTACTACATTCCACTCCCCAAAAATGATTTGAAAATCTTTACACAGAGAAAAGCACAATCAATTTGTGTTTTCAGTCAGCAGATCTTACGGCTTTTCTCTAAAATTTTTTTTTTTTTTTCATGAAGTATGTGGTGTTAGAAAATATGTTAGTATGTGGGGTTAGAAAATAAAATGATAGAACCTGAACGATTTTTGAGCCTTTTTCTTTTCTGCTTTCTATCACTGAAGGTATATGATCAATCTTTTCAATATTCCACAATCTCAAAGTAGAATCCTGAGAAACAGAAGCAATTGTTTTGATATGTTTGTGTATTACCAAAACAGAGACTTACATCATTTTCAAGAAGATGAAATCTCATTTTATCAGATGAGCTCTCACCCTGAGAGTGCTTAACTATTTCACATTTAAGTATCACATCTTTGGAAACCTTAGCAATCTTAAAACTGCATGCACGTTTTAAAATAATAACACATATCAATGTGTTATAAAAAAATAAAAACATATCAAATTCTTAAGATTTTCTCTAATTACTTGAGGTAAATACTGCTTAGAACTTAGAATTTTTATAAGCAACTTTACCAGTGTTAGTTTTCATCAAACCAAAGCTGAAAACAAGGGATGAAATCTTCACATCCATTTATAACTTGGCTCCTGAAACCACATCAGGAAATTAGCGATTACCTTTGAGGCTGAAAGAATCCATTTCTTGTTCTCACTAATTGCAACATCTGTCACCCAGTCGCAATGACCCTACAGTAAAGCAAAATTTAACTTTAAGACAAGGAAAAAAATACTTTTCTAATAATAAAAACAACAATCTGTACCATGCATTCATTTTGAAATGCAGAGAGAAAGTTTTTGTCTAAACTTCTCACGTCAAGTCAGGAAAAAATGTTGCTGTGAAGCTCATGTTTTCCTACCTATACCTGAAAACAATGGCCGTTAAAATCTCTGGAAAGCAGACCACCAGTTGTAGCAATCAGAAGCACTGCATCTACACAGTTAGCATGGGTTTAAACTCCATTTAAAGACTTTTTTTTTTTTCTTGCTACTTTTTTAAACAGATTACTAAAGAACTGTAAAGAGAGAGAGTTAATTCCTTATACTCATCACCTACAAAAAGTGGAAAAGAGAAGGACTTAAGGCTGTTTTGCATGTGAAAAGGGAGGGAAGAGGTCTGGGAACAGGCAGCAGCTCTCCCCATTTCAAGGGAAGGAAACCGGTGCTGGAAGCAGGCCAAATCAAGCAGCTGTATCGGATATCCTCATTTTGACAACAGCAGCACTGCTGATTTGAGGTTAACAGCATTGAGTTGGCATAAGAAGAGAGACAGGTTAAAATCTAAAATGATGTGTTAACTCCAGGCAAGGACATTATTCAGACATGAAATGAATTTACAGATAAATTTCCTAGAGTTTAGGACAGCATTGTGTCATTTTGATAGACTAATGCCACACCTAAGAATTAATTATAATAGAGGAACAAGTGTATGTTTTTCAAGCACAAAGTCAAACATGCATACCTAAAATGTAAGCGCTATTTTATAGCAGAATCTTTAAAACACGTTTTTAAATTTAGTTATGAGCACAGAATATATTTATACCAAGGCACAGATACTAAACTGGAATTCTCCATAGTTACAAAGACATTAGCATTTAAACAGATGCCTTCTCATTTTATGGGAAACTGAGTTACTTACAGAGATTGCTGTGAACTGGGAAATTTGCAGTAGTTGTACTACGTAAAGCACCTATTCTGTGGAGAATGCGTGCTGTTACTGTTCAAAAGGTTTAATCACTACAGTTCCAACTCAGGGAGGTACGTAAGCTTACATTTAGGGTATCAGGTGTGAGGCATAAGCTTTTAAGATCTCCCATACAAAGATGCTATCTTGAATGCAAACAGCAGTTGAAATTTATTTTTAAGCTCAAAAGACTTTGAAGAAAAGCAGTCTTTTCTGAGATATGCCAGGTGGGTTTGTTCATGAGAGTTAACTCATTTAACTCATGTTAACGTGACACTTAACTAAGCCTCGAACAGTTTATGTAGCTAAGTCAAAAAAAAATAGGCTGTTGAAATCAGATTTTCACAAGACAGGAAAGAGGCAAGGTTGCAAATCTAAACTCTGACGTTATTGCCTGACTTCTGTGAAATTAACATTTGCAAAATGTGTACATAAGGTTAGGAACACTGTTAATCCTTTTATTTAACTCACATCTGATAATTAGTTGGAGTCTTGTGGATTGTTTCCACTAAAATAAGAAATGAATGAAAGGTAATATAATACAATATGATATGTTTGCAAAAAATAAAGTCATGATGGCCAAAAAAGAAATGAAGGTAGGGTGCTCTTTTTTTCATGCAGGTATTACATATATCCTCAAATTTTGGGTAATATTACCATGGATCTGGAAGAAAAGAGCAGTCCTAGCTCTAAGCAGGGATAGCTAAATACTGAAGACCTACCTCATTTACAGAATTGATCATCCTATAAAGGACCGTAACATGGCTGACCATGTCCCAGTCAATACAGGTAGTAATATAAAGTGCGTAACCTAGGGACTAAACTAAGCCTGACAACCTCAACATTAGTATTTACAGCTTTTGAAATGCTTCCCTTGTAATGTACCATTTTCTGTGGACATATGCAAGCATGTAAACATAAAGCCATACACAGTACGGCATTTTACAGTTTCTATATGCACTGTCATGACTCTTTTTACTTGCTGGAAGAATCTCCTAAAACATAAGCACAACTCATATAATGATTAAATAAATTTTGTTCTTAAAAATAAATAAATAAAAAATAACATATTAATAACTAACAACAAAGGTAGTGTCTTTGTAGATAATTTTGTAAAAATATATTGTTCTGGCAAATTAAATCACAGAAATCCACAATATATTCCTGCCTGTATCTGGAAAGGATGGGCAAGGGTATCTGGTATCAAAATATACAATTCTTTTAAAAGAGCAACACTTTTTAAACCTTCTCATTAAACTACTGATCAAATAAGACCCCAGTACCTTTAAGCTTAGCTTTTTATAGCCTGCGTCTGTTTCCCATATAGCTATAGTTCTGTCATATCCGCCAGACACAACAAGTGTTGCTGAAATATAAAATTAGAATACTCTATTATACCTTTGCTTTGTCATACAGACTAATAAAAAAGACTCCTCCTAGCAGTGAGTCAGACTTTGTTAATAAAATTTAAATAATGAGCTATTAGTCATGCTTTAACAAGATATTAAAAGTTCCTTTTGGCTATTTGTTGCTAATGTTCTTGGTTTTGCAAATAGTAAAACATAAATTTAGTAAACACAAAAATGAGGGGAAATAGCACATGAAATTTTTATTGTCTTAGAAAATCAACAACATACTTTGTTTAAAAGTTTACATATAGAGAGTATTTTCAGAATTGTTAGGTCAACTCTGAGTAAAAACACAATAGCAAAGAGTTTAGCATGGAAAGCACGTTTTAAAATTCCACCGTTCATAGGCCTATTTGCATTTGCATGTCTTCAAAACACGGGTAATTTTTCCCCCTACAAGGTTGCTATTTATTTATATGAGCAGTCTAACTGAGAAGCCACTGTTTGGTTATGCCTGCAGATTGATCGGGCATCTGCAGTTCAGGAGTCATCTTGCCTTAAGTATTCAGATGTGAAGTTGCTAAAGGAAACAGCCAATTAGATCACAATGTACAGAAACTGGTATTAGTCCATTGCAGTGAAGAGAAGAAAATCTGGAAATAGCAGTTTGCAGTAACACAAATTTAATGTTTGTGGAGGGACTAGCAATGGATTGTGATCTAGTGAAAGTAAGGGAACAAGGGCAGTAGGAAATAGCTCTCCACTACCTCCACTCAGATACAGGTAAAGTGGGGAGTCTGCTTTTCCCTCCTCTTCTCCTCTCAAGCATCAAGGACATAACAAGTGCCATGTACCAAATTGTCTTGTATAACTCATAAAAACTTTGGAAATAGTCGTTTCTGTGCTCCATCAGCATAGCCATGAAGTTTTTCAGAAGTACATTACTGGCATACGTTGTTTGCACTATGAAGTAACTTTTGGGGGCACTTCATTACAGATCAGTATTCACTGAATGAGTGTTTACTAGCTAATATCAGGAGAATATCAGCAAGTGCTACGTTAATCTTGTAGTAGTATTGTACTTTCATTCCTTTACAGCCTTTTATTATACCTCCTGATGGGTACCTCAGTTAAGCAGTGTTGCAATGCCTAAAGTAGTGTTTAGACAAAAAATAGACCATCAACTTCAATTTGCTCATTTACATGGACATTGTTTTCTCATAATTAAACATGTTATCTTTGAAATTTCAAATTACTTACATGATTAGTCATTTATGGTTCATCTGATACGTGACATACATAGGTATTGAGATACACCCCGTACTGGTATGAAGATAACTCACCATCTTGGCTAAAAGCACAGCAACTAACAGAACCCTCATGTCCTTGGTTCAAGGAAACAGGGTCATGACATCGAAATTCTCCTGTCTTTATATCCCATATTTTTAAGCTCTTGTCCCAGGATGCTGTGCACAAGTAACGACCATCAGAGGTAAAACAGCAATCTGAGATAGCATTGCTGTGTCCCCTGAAACACAGATAAAAATACCAGAACAGTGAGGTTTTGTAACCATTATGAACCATTATAAAGTGAATTTTAACTATATGAATACTTTTGTAAAGTTTCCAGAGCTGCTTACAATCCCACAGCCAGCATGGGTTTAAATCCCTTATTTAATTAAGTCATATTTCAGGCGTGAACCCTGTTTGTTCAGCAGCAAGTGATCAGTTTTGTTGTTGTTGCTGAACACAGATTAACAAAAAACTGTTTAGCAGTTACAACACAAATACACTTTATTAAAAGCAAGTTACCAAAAAAGCCACTCATTACTTGTTAAAAACAAAACAAAAACAAACAAACAAACAAAACCAGCATGCATCAACCTCTACATGTAAATTTACACTCTAATACTCACAGGAAAAGGATGAATCAATTCTATATTGAAATCTAATTTTGGAAGCAGTGATACCCATAGGAAAAGAAATCTGGAAGTTCCAGAACTGGATGAGAATTCTAGGGCTTTCTGAAGTCTACAGTGGGGAAAGGATTATGAGCATGTTTTACAGGAAATAATGCTGTTGTCATTGTGATTTAAAATAAATATTATTACAAAGTTCCATATTGAATTTCCCATCCAAAGTAATTCCTGATCTCTCAAAAGACAATTTCATTACTGTTTAATGGCAGTCTCTGTTTATTGTTTTTATAATTCAAAGCTAAATTAGTTGAGTTTATTTAAAGACGCTGATAATTTTAACAGCTGATTTGGTATCTGTTGTTGCACGCTTTCTTCTTAAAATGATAATAATACCCTATATTGACATCACTTTTTGATATAATATTAATTTCAGTGAGAGATACAAGGGTTCAGTATGGGAAGGCTCAGGAGCTCATATTAAGCATTGCTGCTGGTACTGGGCATGACATCTCCAAAAGTAAATAAGGACAAATAATCTGGAAAAGCAGTATCTAAACTCAGAGAATGGCTATAATTGGTTCACTGCGAAAATCGAAGTATATATTGATAGGGTCCACAGCATCTGTTTTGAATTCAGTCCTATTTCATACTTCCATTAACAATGTAGATAATGAGAGGAGAGATATGAAAAGAAGCCAAAGAGGGCCTGCAATTTACAGGAGAAAATATTAAAATTCAAAGTGACCTTCACAAATTGAAGAAATGATGTGGAAAATCAAGGGTTATAACAGTCTATATAGAAAGCAGTGCTGTAGTCACTGCAGTCTGTGAGAGTGTTACAGTTTTTTAATCCATTATCTAGTCTAAGGGCTTGTCTGACCATGTCAGTTTGGTCAAGTCTGACATTTAAGAGTAACGTAGAAATAATGAACTGCACAGATAAAGGGTGGGCACAATAGTGTCTCTATCACAGTTCTGCAAAAAGGATATGGCAAAAACTGACTCATATTCATCATCATGTTTTCAAAAAGCAAGAATAAATCACATCCAATATGTATGCTCTATGAATAGTAAGTAATAATACTTAGTTAGAGGGAATACTGTTTCCATTATGGGGCCATATAATTCAAAAAAAATGTGGGCCATTGGAAAGATATGCGATCAACAGCAAAAACAATCAGAAAAGTAGGAAATAATAATTAAATATTAAATGAATAAGGATGGTTCTGTCTTCTGAAAACATGAGTCAGTAGATATAACAAAAGTCCTTGTATATGTATTCAGAAAACAAGGGAATAATCTGTTCTCCATGTCCGAAGTGGTCTAAAAAGAAGTGTGGGACTTTAAGCTGCAGCCAAAACAATCCAGTTTAGGAAAATTCTCTGTATTAGTTTTGCTTCACTCCATTATGTTTTTTAAAGACTTAATTAGTCAACAATTATACAGTTTTCCTAATTAGTAGAAATCACAACCAGTTTAAACTTCGCATGATATTGCATATGCTTATTCCACTATATGTACTTGAGAACCTAGAAACACTAAAAAATAGCACTAGAAATGCTTACAGACATCAGAATACAATTATTTTTTTTCAATTATTTACATCAGGGAGCTTGAATTGTAAGTTTTATTCATGCTTTACATGTCAAATGACATTTTCTATGTCATTTGTTTATTACTTTAGTTCAACAATTACTGTTCATTTTCTCTGTACAAATCTTAAAATAAATCTCACTGATAATTGTCAAAGATGTAAATAATACCATGCATAACTAAAGACAGTATTGTTTCTTACTCATTAATGGTAATTGAAGTGGATCGAGTTGTCATATCCCATAGCTTTATGGTCTTATCATATGATACTGAAGTCACTCTTTGGTTATCAGGATCAAAACAGCATCTTGTGATCGTACTTCTGTGATGACCTGTGCAAAGACACCCAGTGGGACGATTACTTCTGAAGACTGCACGTAGCACTAGGAGCTGATTAGGGGTGATAAAGTCCCTGACCTACAGTCCTGAGTGGAAGCCTCATGGGACTGAGCTCTCACTAGTTAAATTACCTCCAAAGGGAAATTATGCTTCAAAAAAAGAATCGCTGATGGTCTAATTTTGGCCCTATTGTCTCATTTTATAAACCTACTGTGAAAAATAGTGAGCTTACTATCTTGCAGACAAGTTTATTTTGCCTTTCTCACGTAAGGGTATTTGAACTGAGCTGAGGTAATTAATTTTTCTTGTAAGAAACAGAAAAAAATCAGAACTGCATAAATAAGATATAAAAGCATTAAGTCTTACCTTGGACATGTGCTACCACCGTTGCACTTACTGCATCAAAAACAAATATGGCATTACCTTTGTCTGAGCCTGATACCACATATTTACCATCACAAGAAATATTGCATGAAGTTACAATGCCTTCGTGTTCTCTTGTCCACTGAAGAGAAAATAAAAGGTTTTAGAATAATGCTGGAGGTTTAGAGATAAAACTGTTTAACAGCAGACTTCCTATAGTCCGTAAGTAGGCTTGGAAGGAAAGGCTTTGATATTACTTTATTTTGGCGAAAAGTGATAGAAGTATTTATATCCATTTTTTCTATTTTTACATTAGCAATTAATTTAAAATTATACATGGACTCCCTGTTCAAATCCTAAAATTTAATCAATCTTAAACATATCTTCTGAGACAGATTATTATTATTATACCCATTTGTATCTGAAATAACTGAGATGTTCAATGAATTAATCAGGACTAAAAATTAAGCCTACCTAGCCTACCCTAACCATACCATATTGTGCTAACAAATAATGTTTTTTAAAAATTTTATTTACATATATATATATATATATATATATATAGGAATTATACAGTTATACCTTCTGCAGGATGTATTCAAAAGGATACCTACAAGCATTTTTCCTGTTTCCATATCCCAAGCCTTGACAGTGTTATCATAGGATGATGTTACCACTCTAAAAATGACAATGTAAACAGCACTCAATGTTTTCATTTAAAGGAAGTTATTTAGAAATATATGACAATATTTAATTATGACAATGACTTAACATTCACTAATTTAAAATAGATTTTTAAATACAACAGCCAGAATTATCTTCTACCTTAGTGTATGCTTTTTAAAAGGATTATTTATATTTCAGGTAGAAACTGATAATAAAAATATTATCTATGCAATTTTCAGTGCAAGCAGTCAACTCAATTTCATTTAATGCAATACAAGATATTTAATTATTTCTAACTTTAGAAAAAAAAAAAAAAGCCATTATGATGTCTTTCTTTAACGAATGTGAGGTTCTCTTGTCCATAGATAGCTGAGTCTTTTTTTGGATTTTCAGTAGTTATGTTACTGGGTAACCCTCCACCAAAGACACTGCTCTGCACAAACACAAAGCCACATTATACAACAAAGCTATTCAATGAAGTTCACTAAAAGAGACAGATTTCCATGAAATGGGAGGTCAACAATTTTTCCCTCACACAGTTTTATTAGAAAGATGTCCAAATATCTGAAATAAAATTTATAATCAATGTCATTGGATAGGACAAATTATTTTTAGTACCATTGTGGCATTTAAAGTTTTTGATCAAGTTCATAAAATGTCACTTTTATACATTTCACCCAAGAAACTTTACACATTAACATTCTCATAACTAAAAATACAATTGTTATTAAACCTTCTATTTTTTCAGTATGTGCATTTTTCCTGCAATCAACACAAACTCTGATCCTAAATGGAAACACTTAACACAAACGAGCACATGAAGGTTACAAATGGGTAGCAGTTTCGATTGGAGGGCATTTTCCAGAGCCCATGGTATTTTACTTGCTGTTCGGCAGTTTTCAAAAATGAACACAATGGCGACAGGCAGTACAACCCTATTCAATGATCAAAAAGGTGATTAGTCAACTCTCTAACCTGACAAAAACTGATTTAAAGTACAACTTAATGATAAAATATGCCAGAAATAGTACCCCTGGAGGCAATACATAACCTATTTAACCAAGTATTAATATATGTTGCAGTTAATTATTATGACCATAGACTGACACTGGATATGATGCATTTCTTCTGGAATTGACCTGACAGGCTTAATGGAAAGGTTACAGAATATTAATAAACAATACACATAGAAAAGACCTTTTATGACCATATAAAACTCACCAACAGGTGAACGCCTGAAGCTTGGTAATTCAATGCTGTTCTTTTATATAAGTAATAGCTGTTTACATACCCCTTTCAGAACACATGGCATACACTTCCAGCCCCATATAACTCAAAACCAGTCTTAGATAAGTTTTCTGCCCTAAAAGAAGTCACAATCTATCGGACTTTTCCACCATATATTTAAGACAATGAAAGATTCCCATTTACTCCAGTGTACACCAAATAAAAAACAAAAGATTTCAGAGCTCCTGTACAAATTGTAGGTGAGATCAAAGTGAGATTTACGGCAGTTTGAGTGGATGAGTCTGGCCGTAAACAGACTGCTGCCGGGCAGCATAAGGGAAAGTGCAAGGATAGAGAGAATTTGGAGGAATATACGAAGGAAGAGAGATGTAAGACAAAGTGATAATGGAGCAGAAAATTAAGCAAAAAAGTTTGACTGTGATGTAGTAAAAGTCAGAATACCATAGGAACGATTGAAAAAAGTAACTTATTTGTTCTACATCTTGTACAAATTGTTTCCACGTGCAGTGAAGTTTAACCTTGAGTACCACAGAAATTGTCATGCTACATTTTAATAGTATAGTTTAATATAAATTGTGATAGCAAATAGTCACCTTCTGTCATCAGGACTCAAGTTGCACTCAGAAATTGGGGCTGTGTGTTCTTCTTCAAAAACTCGAATAGGAAAACCTTTGGCAACATCCTTGAATAAATCCAAAGTAGTTTGATTAGGAAGTGCTTGCTAAGATTGTGAAAAAATACAAAGCACCAAAAAAAAAAAAAAAAAAAAAAAAAAAAAAAAAAAAAAAAAAAAAAAAGCTTGTGAAATAAGCAAGGCTAGTCTTCCTTGTATTATCTAATCTGAAAATGCAAATGATAATTTATTATTGCAATGTTTCCCAAAAGTCAGTCATGCGTATCATCGTGTTCAGCCACGGACAGCCAATCTCATCAGTACTGGCACACCAAGCATTTTCTTGCATTTCACCACTCTGCCTTTATTTATCTACTTCTATATCAGCCTTGTCCAGGTGTTGGTGTCAGGACTGTCTTTTTGTTCTGTTTGTACTGAACCAACCAGAAATCCCTTGCTGAACTATCACAATACAGATAAAGAATTAGACTGCAAAGATTACAGAAACAATGAAAAGTTAGCTGAAATAATGATGAATATTGTCTCACACCCTAACAATGGTTTCCTCTGCTCCTACTGATACTCCAGCTCCAGTTAAAATCCTATGATCAGCCTGGCTTCCTCCACCTCAGATCATTCCGCTCTCCTTCGCATACGGCATCTTCCTGGGTCAATTATATTTCTGTAGAGAAATCTGTCTCTCTCACACCAACAGTCAGAACTACCTACTTACCATCTTTGATTTATTTGATTTATTCTTTGCTTCTTTTTTTTTTTTTTTTATCTCCCTTGTTCACAAGAAAGTTGATGGGTGATATTTATTTATTTATTGTAATGAAGGCCCACTTCATTGCCTTTCATCTTAAAAACAAATAAACAAACATAAAACCTTGTCTTCAGTCTTCCAGCAGAATATACTGGAAAAATATTCAAAAATCATTCATTTTGAACACTTCCTTCTACAGTGGCGGTGATGTTCAAACACCTAAAACCTGGTTTTATTTCCTGTAACTCTTTCTTAACTATTTTCCTACATGCCTAACTGCCATTTAAGAATGTCCTTAAGGCATTCTTTAAATTTCTGTGCGTAATTCCTTTCATACATAAACATACATTTATCTACCGTAACCATTGTGACACCTCAGAGATCTACCTTTCTACTTACAACCCAGTTCCTTCTGTCCATATAAAAATCTCAGACTTAGACCACAGGCAAATAATAAACTCCATTGCACATGTGTTTTTACATTCATCTTTCATACGGGAATTAAATTTGGCAATCCTGACTACCCCTCCCTACCCCTCCCTTTTTTAAAATATTAATTGTCAAGTCTAAGAGCTGGAGTTGCTTCCTTACGTGGACTTTCACTTGAAGGAGCTATTTCACCTATCAGTAGTAATACCATTTTACAAATTACTGAAAGTGAACGTGTTCTATTTTTTAATTTGTCATCATTGCATTCATAACATACCCACAGCCTCACTGTTCTGTCGTAAGAGCATGAAAGTACTTTTGTGTCTTCAGAGCAAAAATGGCAGGAGCTCACAGTATCGCTGTGTCCTCTTAGAATTTTGAATTGTATCTGTAAACGAATACAGCAAAGTTTAGGAATGCTTTTATTCGAAATCAGTTTTGACAGCTTCCTCCACAAGAGGGAGCACGAAAACAACGACCGGAGCAGAAGTTTGATGCTCCGCTTGTGTGAGGAGTTCACGTCCTTGCCCTGGCGCTGGGCTGCACCTGCTTTCACAATCACCTGGTCGAAAAAAAAAGGTTGCTGGATTTGATTGTTCTGGAGGGAAAGAAGCTGGTTTTGGTGGTAGTGGTGGTTTATTTTCCCCAGTTCGTCTCTCATGCAAAGCAAGTTTTATTTTTAAAATTTGTTAAGTCTCTCTCAAGCCGTTCAAAACCCCTCAAATGTTTCATTGATATTGGCCCATCAAGCGGCAGGACTAAAGGTCTCAGGCTGCGCTGTTTAGCCAAAACCGCTAAAAATGTTATGAAAGACATTTTGAAAAGGCTTTTCTTCAGTCATATGGGACTATGACTGTCTAGCATGCGTTTTCGTGCACTAAACCATCCCCAAACCACCTGCCCTAAGGGTTAACCGCTCGTGAAGCAGCGCGGAGCTCTCCAGCCCTCAGCTTGCCGGAGCCCCGACTATGCTGCTACTCAGAGCCTGCCGGCCCAGCCCACCTGCGCCACGGCATCCTGGTCGCCCCAGCGCCCGTCGGCTGGGATCGGGTTTGGCTTCTGCTCCGGCTCGGGCTCGGGCCCCAGGGCCAACGGGTCCCCGCGGCTGCCCCTCGCCGCCATGAGGCCCCGCGCGCCGCCTCAGCAGACCCGCGGCGGGAGCCCGCGCCCAGGCCCAGCCCCTCGGCCACCTCCGCGCCTGTCAACGAGCCTTTTCTCGCGTTTTTCCTTCCACCCTGAGGACTTTACTTTTACTACTCCACGGGTAGAGCCTACACAAGACTTGCTCTCACCAAGAGCTGCCACAAAGCTGTGGATAATAAATAATTCTTACTAAGTCAGTCACCAAAGAACTGCTGTCTCCAGCTGTGAAAGTCAGTCATGAAGAACTACCATCTCCAACTGTGAATTTCAGTTTAAGTTTTTCTTCATACTTTTGAGCAGGAATGCTGGTCTGGTTTCCAGTACACCTGGAAGGAGAGGTTTGATGTG